>NW_022143725.1:0-56802 GCF_007565055.1 Rhinopithecus roxellana
CACAGATCAGAAAGAAGTTTCTCAGAAAGCTTCTTTCACGTTTGAACGGATGAAATTTCCTTTATCAGCGTAGGCCTCAATGTGATCCAAAGAAGCCCTTCTCAGATTCCTCAAAGACAGTGTTTAATGGACTGCTCCACGAAACATAAGTGTAACTCTGTGAGATGAATTCACACATCACCAAGAAGTTTCTAAGAAAGCTTCTTTCTTGTTTTCATCTGTGGATATTTCCTTTGTCACTGTAATGTTCATTGCGCTATGAAGTATCTAATTGCAGATTTCCAGAAAACTGTGCTAACAAACAGATCACAGAAGAGAAACGTGTAACTCTGTGAGTTGCATTCACACATGGCAATGCAGTTTCTCAGAAAGCTTCTCTTTAGTTATTATGTGAGGATATTTCCCTTATCACCATGGGCCCCAATAGGCTCCCAAATATCACTTTGCAGATTCCACGAAAAGAGTGTTAGCAAACTGCTTCTTGAGGCAGAGGTTGTAACTCTGTGAGATGAACTCACAGATCAGAAAGAAGTTTCTCAGAAAGCTTCTTTCACGTTTTGAACGGATGAAATTTCCTTTATCAGCGTAGGCCTCAATGTGATCCAAAGAAGCCCTTCTCAGATTCCTCAAAGACAGTGTTAATGGACTGCTCCACGAAACATAAGTGTAACTCTGTGAGATGAATTCACACATCACCAAGAAGTTTCTAAGAAAGCTTCTTTCTTGTTTTCATCTGTGGATATTTCCTTTGTCACTGTAATGTTCATTGCGCTATGAAGTATCTAATTGCAGATTTCCAGAAAACTGTGCTAACAAACAGATCACAGAAGAGAAACGTGTAACTCTGTGAGTTGCATTCACACATGGCAATGCAGTTTCTCAGAAAGCTTCTCTTTAGTTATTATGTGAGGATATTTCCCTTATCACCATGGGCCCCAATAGGCTCCCAAATATCACTTTGCAGATTCCACGAAAAGAGTGTTAGCAAACTGCTTCTTGAGGCAGAGGTTGTAACTCTGTGAGATGAACTCACAGATCAGAAAGAAGTTTCTCAGAAAGCTTCTTTCACGTTTTGAACGGATGAAATTTCCTTTATCAGCGTAGGCCTCAATGTGATCCAAAGAAGCCCTTCTCAGATTCCTCAAAGACAGTGTTAATGGACTGCTCCACGAAACATAAGTGTAACTCTGTGAGATGAATTCACACATCACCAAGAAGTTTCTAAGAAAGCTTCTTTCTTGTTTTCATCTGTGGATATTTCCTTTGTCACTGTAATGTTCATTGCGCTATGAAGTATCTAATTGCAGATTTCCAGAAAACTGTGCTAACAAACAGATCACAGAAGAGAAACGTGTAACTCTGTGAGTTGCATTCACACATGGCAATGCAGTTTCTCAGAAAGCTTCTCTTTAGTTATTATGTGAGGATATTTCCCTTATCACCATGGGCCCCAATAGGCTCCCAAATATCACTTTGCAGATTCCACGAAAAGAGTGTTAGCAAACTGCTTCTTGAGGCAGAGGTTGTAACTCTGTGAGATGAACTCACAGATCAGAAAGAAGTTTCTCAGAAAGCTTCTTTCACGTTTTGAACGGATGAAATTTCCTTTATCAGCGTAGGCCTCAATGTGATCCAAAGAAGCCCTTCTCAGATTCCTCAAAGACAGTGTTAATGGACTGCTCCACGAAACATAAGTGTAACTCTGTGAGATGAATTCACACATCACCAAGAAGTTTCTAAGAAAGCTTCTTTCTTGTTTTCATCTGTGGATATTTCCTTTGTCACTGTAATGTTCATTGCGCTATGAAGTATCTAATTGCAGATTTCCAGAAAACTGTGCTAACAAACAGATCACAGAAGAGAAACGTGTAACTCTGTGAGTTGCATTCACACATGGCAATGCAGTTTCTCAGAAAGCTTCTCTTTAGTTATTATGTGAGGATATTTCCCTTATCACCATGGGCCCCAATAGGCTCCCAAATATCACTTTGCAGATTCCACGAAAAGAGTGTTAGCAAACTGCTTCTTGAGGCAGAGGTTGTAACTCTGTGAGATGAACTCACAGATCAGAAAGAAGTTTCTCAGAAAGCTTCTTTCACGTTTTGAACGGATGAAATTTCCTTTATCAGCGTAGGCCTCAATGTGATCCAAAGAAGCCCTTCTCAGATTCCTCAAAGACAGTGTTAATGGACTGCTCCACGAAACATAAGTGTAACTCTGTGAGATGAATTCACACATCACCAAGAAGTTTCTAAGAAAGCTTCTTTCTTGTTTTCATCTGTGGATATTTCCTTTGTCACTGTAATGTTCATTGCGCTATGAAGTATCTAATTGCAGATTTCCAGAAAACTGTGCTAACAAACAGATCACAGAAGAGAAACGTGTAACTCTGTGAGTTGCATTCACACATGGCAATGCAGTTTCTCAGAAAGCTTCTCTTTAGTTATTATGTGAGGATATTTCCCTTATCACCATGGGCCCCAATAGGCTCCCAAATATCACTTTGCAGATTCCACGAAAAGAGTGTTAGCAAACTGCTTCTTGAGGCAGAGGTTGTAACTCTGTGAGATGAACTCACAGATCAGAAAGAAGTTTCTCAGAAAGCTTCTTTCACGTTTTGAACGGATGAAATTTCCTTTATCAGCGTAGGCCTCAATGTGATCCAAAGAAGCCCTTCTCAGATTCCTCAAAGACAGTGTTAATGGACTGCTCCACGAAACATAAGTGTAACTCTGTGAGATGAATTCACACATCACCAAGAAGTTTCTAAGAAAGCTTCTTTCTTGTTTTCATCTGTGGATATTTCCTTTGTCACTGTAATGTTCATTGCGCTATGAAGTATCTAATTGCAGATTTCCAGAAAACTGTGCTAACAAACAGATCACAGAAGAGAAACGTGTAACTCTGTGAGTTGCATTCACACATGGCAATGCAGTTTCTCAGAAAGCTTCTCTTTAGTTATTATGTGAGGATATTTCCCTTATCACCATGGGCCCCAATAGGCTCCCAAATATCACTTTGCAGATTCCACGAAAAGAGTGTTAGCAAACTGCTTCTTGAGGCAGAGGTTGTAACTCTGTGAGATGAACTCACAGATCAGAAAGAAGTTTCTCAGAAAGCTTCTTTCACGTTTTGAACGGATGAAATTTCCTTTATCAGCGTAGGCCTCAATGTGATCCAAAGAAGCCCTTCTCAGATTCCTCAAAGACAGTGTTAATGGACTGCTCCACGAAACATAAGTGTAACTCTGTGAGATGAATTCACACATCACCAAGAAGTTTCTAAGAAAGCTTCTTTCTTGTTTTCATCTGTGGATATTTCCTTTGTCACTGTAATGTTCATTGCGCTATGAAGTATCTAATTGCAGATTTCCAGAAAACTGTGCTAACAAACAGATCACAGAAGAGAAACGTGTAACTCTGTGAGTTGCATTCACACATGGCAATGCAGTTTCTCAGAAAGCTTCTCTTTAGTTATTATGTGAGGATATTTCCCTTATCACCATGGGCCCCAATAGGCTCCCAAATATCACTTTGCAGATTCCACGAAAAGAGTGTTAGCAAACTGCTTCTTGAGGCAGAGGTTGTAACTCTGTGAGATGAACTCACAGATCAGAAAGAAGTTTCTCAGAAAGCTTCTTTCACGTTTTGAACGGATGAAATTTCCTTTATCAGCGTAGGCCTCAATGTGATCCAAAGAAGCCCTTCTCAGATTCCTCAAAGACAGTGTTAATGGACTGCTCCACGAAACATAAGTGTAACTCTGTGAGATGAATTCACACATCACCAAGAAGTTTCTAAGAAAGCTTCTTTCTTGTTTTCATCTGTGGATATTTCCTTTGTCACTGTAATGTTCATTGCGCTATGAAGTATCTAATTGCAGATTTCCAGAAAACTGTGCTAACAAACAGATCACAGAAGAGAAACGTGTAACTCTGTGAGTTGCATTCACACATGGCAATGCAGTTTCTCAGAAAGCTTCTCTTTAGTTATTATGTGAGGATATTTCCCTTATCACCATGGGCCCCAATAGGCTCCCAAATATCACTTTGCAGATTCCACGAAAAGAGTGTTAGCAAACTGCTTCTTGAGGCAGAGGTTGTAACTCTGTGAGATGAACTCACAGATCAGAAAGAAGTTTCTCAGAAAGCTTCTTTCACGTTTTGAACGGATGAAATTTCCTTTATCAGCGTAGGCCTCAATGTGATCCAAAGAAGCCCTTCTCAGATTCCTCAAAGACAGTGTTAATGGACTGCTCCACGAAACATAAGTGTAACTCTGTGAGATGAATTCACACATCACCAAGAAGTTTCTAAGAAAGCTTCTTTCTTGTTTTCATCTGTGGATATTTCCTTTGTCACTGTAATGTTCATTGCGCTATGAAGTATCTAATTGCAGATTTCCAGAAAACTGTGCTAACAAACAGATCACAGAAGAGAAACGTGTAACTCTGTGAGTTGCATTCACACATGGCAATGCAGTTTCTCAGAAAGCTTCTCTTTAGTTATTATGTGAGGATATTTCCCTTATCACCATGGGCCCCAATAGGCTCCCAAATATCACTTTGCAGATTCCACGAAAAGAGTGTTAGCAAACTGCTTCTTGAGGCAGAGGTTGTAACTCTGTGAGATGAACTCACAGATCAGAAAGAAGTTTCTCAGAAAGCTTCTTTCACGTTTTGAACGGATGAAATTTCCTTTATCAGCGTAGGCCTCAATGTGATCCAAAGAAGCCCTTCTCAGATTCCTCAAAGACAGTGTTAATGGACTGCTCCACGAAACATAAGTGTAACTCTGTGAGATGAATTCACACATCACCAAGAAGTTTCTAAGAAAGCTTCTTTCTTGTTTTCATCTGTGGATATTTCCTTTGTCACTGTAATGTTCATTGCGCTATGAAGTATCTAATTGCAGATTTCCAGAAAACTGTGCTAACAAACAGATCACAGAAGAGAAACGTGTAACTCTGTGAGTTGCATTCACACATGGCAATGCAGTTTCTCAGAAAGCTTCTCTTTAGTTATTATGTGAGGATATTTCCCTTATCACCATGGGCCCCAATAGGCTCCCAAATATCACTTTGCAGATTCCACGAAAAGAGTGTTAGCAAACTGCTTCTTGAGGCAGAGGTTGTAACTCTGTGAGATGAACTCACAGATCAGAAAGAAGTTTCTCAGAAAGCTTCTTTCACGTTTTGAACGGATGAAATTTCCTTTATCAGCGTAGGCCTCAATGTGATCCAAAGAAGCCCTTCTCAGATTCCTCAAAGACAGTGTTAATGGACTGCTCCACGAAACATAAGTGTAACTCTGTGAGATGAATTCACACATCACCAAGAAGTTTCTAAGAAAGCTTCTTTCTTGTTTTCATCTGTGGATATTTCCTTTGTCACTGTAATGTTCATTGCGCTATGAAGTATCTAATTGCAGATTTCCAGAAAACTGTGCTAACAAACAGATCACAGAAGAGAAACGTGTAACTCTGTGAGTTGCATTCACACATGGCAATGCAGTTTCTCAGAAAGCTTCTCTTTAGTTATTATGTGAGGATATTTCCCTTATCACCATGGGCCCCAATAGGCTCCCAAATATCACTTTGCAGATTCCACGAAAAGAGTGTTAGCAAACTGCTTCTTGAGGCAGAGGTTGTAACTCTGTGAGATGAACTCACAGATCAGAAAGAAGTTTCTCAGAAAGCTTCTTTCACGTTTTGAACGGATGAAATTTCCTTTATCAGCGTAGGCCTCAATGTGATCCAAAGAAGCCCTTCTCAGATTCCTCAAAGACAGTGTTAATGGACTGCTCCACGAAACATAAGTGTAACTCTGTGAGATGAATTCACACATCACCAAGAAGTTTCTAAGAAAGCTTCTTTCTTGTTTTCATCTGTGGATATTTCCTTTGTCACTGTAATGTTCATTGCGCTATGAAGTATCTAATTGCAGATTTCCAGAAAACTGTGCTAACAAACAGATCACAGAAGAGAAACGTGTAACTCTGTGAGTTGCATTCACACATGGCAATGCAGTTTCTCAGAAAGCTTCTCTTTAGTTATTATGTGAGGATATTTCCCTTATCACCATGGGCCCCAATAGGCTCCCAAATATCACTTTGCAGATTCCACGAAAAGAGTGTTAGCAAACTGCTTCTTGAGGCAGAGGTTGTAACTCTGTGAGATGAACTCACAGATCAGAAAGAAGTTTCTCAGAAAGCTTCTTTCACGTTTTGAACGGATGAAATTTCCTTTATCAGCGTAGGCCTCAATGTGATCCAAAGAAGCCCTTCTCAGATTCCTCAAAGACAGTGTTAATGGACTGCTCCACGAAACATAAGTGTAACTCTGTGAGATGAATTCACACATCACCAAGAAGTTTCTAAGAAAGCTTCTTTCTTGTTTTCATCTGTGGATATTTCCTTTGTCACTGTAATGTTCATTGCGCTATGAAGTATCTAATTGCAGATTTCCAGAAAACTGTGCTAACAAACAGATCACAGAAGAGAAACGTGTAACTCTGTGAGTTGCATTCACACATGGCAATGCAGTTTCTCAGAAAGCTTCTCTTTAGTTATTATGTGAGGATATTTCCCTTATCACCATGGGCCCCAATAGGCTCCCAAATATCACTTTGCAGATTCCACGAAAAGAGTGTTAGCAAACTGCTTCTTGAGGCAGAGGTTGTAACTCTGTGAGATGAACTCACAGATCAGAAAGAAGTTTCTCAGAAAGCTTCTTTCACGTTTTGAACGGATGAAATTTCCTTTATCAGCGTAGGCCTCAATGTGATCCAAAGAAGCCCTTCTCAGATTCCTCAAAGACAGTGTTAATGGACTGCTCCACGAAACATAAGTGTAACTCTGTGAGATGAATTCACACATCACCAAGAAGTTTCTAAGAAAGCTTCTTTCTTGTTTTCATCTGTGGATATTTCCTTTGTCACTGTAATGTTCATTGCGCTATGAAGTATCTAATTGCAGATTTCCAGAAAACTGTGCTAACAAACAGATCACAGAAGAGAAACGTGTAACTCTGTGAGTTGCATTCACACATGGCAATGCAGTTTCTCAGAAAGCTTCTCTTTAGTTATTATGTGAGGATATTTCCCTTATCACCATGGGCCCCAATAGGCTCCCAAATATCACTTTGCAGATTCCACGAAAAGAGTGTTAGCAAACTGCTTCTTGAGGCAGAGGTTGTAACTCTGTGAGATGAACTCACAGATCAGAAAGAAGTTTCTCAGAAAGCTTCTTTCACGTTTTGAACGGATGAAATTTCCTTTATCAGCGTAGGCCTCAATGTGATCCAAAGAAGCCCTTCTCAGATTCCTCAAAGACAGTGTTAATGGACTGCTCCACGAAACATAAGTGTAACTCTGTGAGATGAATTCACACATCACCAAGAAGTTTCTAAGAAAGCTTCTTTCTTGTTTTCATCTGTGGATATTTCCTTTGTCACTGTAATGTTCATTGCGCTATGAAGTATCTAATTGCAGATTTCCAGAAAACTGTGCTAACAAACAGATCACAGAAGAGAAACGTGTAACTCTGTGAGTTGCATTCACACATGGCAATGCAGTTTCTCAGAAAGCTTCTCTTTAGTTATTATGTGAGGATATTTCCCTTATCACCATGGGCCCCAATAGGCTCCCAAATATCACTTTGCAGATTCCACGAAAAGAGTGTTAGCAAACTGCTTCTTGAGGCAGAGGTTGTAACTCTGTGAGATGAACTCACAGATCAGAAAGAAGTTTCTCAGAAAGCTTCTTTCACGTTTTGAACGGATGAAATTTCCTTTATCAGCGTAGGCCTCAATGTGATCCAAAGAAGCCCTTCTCAGATTCCTCAAAGACAGTGTTAATGGACTGCTCCACGAAACATAAGTGTAACTCTGTGAGATGAATTCACACATCACCAAGAAGTTTCTAAGAAAGCTTCTTTCTTGTTTTCATCTGTGGATATTTCCTTTGTCACTGTAATGTTCATTGCGCTATGAAGTATCTAATTGCAGATTTCCAGAAAACTGTGCTAACAAACAGATCACAGAAGAGAAACGTGTAACTCTGTGAGTTGCATTCACACATGGCAATGCAGTTTCTCAGAAAGCTTCTCTTTAGTTATTATGTGAGGATATTTCCCTTATCACCATGGGCCCCAATAGGCTCCCAAATATCACTTTGCAGATTCCACGAAAAGAGTGTTAGCAAACTGCTTCTTGAGGCAGAGGTTGTAACTCTGTGAGATGAACTCACAGATCAGAAAGAAGTTTCTCAGAAAGCTTCTTTCACGTTTTGAACGGATGAAATTTCCTTTATCAGCGTAGGCCTCAATGTGATCCAAAGAAGCCCTTCTCAGATTCCTCAAAGACAGTGTTAATGGACTGCTCCACGAAACATAAGTGTAACTCTGTGAGATGAATTCACACATCACCAAGAAGTTTCTAAGAAAGCTTCTTTCTTGTTTTCATCTGTGGATATTTCCTTTGTCACTGTAATGTTCATTGCGCTATGAAGTATCTAATTGCAGATTTCCAGAAAACTGTGCTAACAAACAGATCACAGAAGAGAAACGTGTAACTCTGTGAGTTGCATTCACACATGGCAATGCAGTTTCTCAGAAAGCTTCTCTTTAGTTATTATGTGAGGATATTTCCCTTATCACCATGGGCCCCAATAGGCTCCCAAATATCACTTTGCAGATTCCACGAAAAGAGTGTTAGCAAACTGCTTCTTGAGGCAGAGGTTGTAACTCTGTGAGATGAACTCACAGATCAGAAAGAAGTTTCTCAGAAAGCTTCTTTCACGTTTTGAACGGATGAAATTTCCTTTATCAGCGTAGGCCTCAATGTGATCCAAAGAAGCCCTTCTCAGATTCCTCAAAGACAGTGTTAATGGACTGCTCCACGAAACATAAGTGTAACTCTGTGAGATGAATTCACACATCACCAAGAAGTTTCTAAGAAAGCTTCTTTCTTGTTTTCATCTGTGGATATTTCCTTTGTCACTGTAATGTTCATTGCGCTATGAAGTATCTAATTGCAGATTTCCAGAAAACTGTGCTAACAAACAGATCACAGAAGAGAAACGTGTAACTCTGTGAGTTGCATTCACACATGGCAATGCAGTTTCTCAGAAAGCTTCTCTTTAGTTATTATGTGAGGATATTTCCCTTATCACCATGGGCCCCAATAGGCTCCCAAATATCACTTTGCAGATTCCACGAAAAGAGTGTTAGCAAACTGCTTCTTGAGGCAGAGGTTGTAACTCTGTGAGATGAACTCACAGATCAGAAAGAAGTTTCTCAGAAAGCTTCTTTCACGTTTTGAACGGATGAAATTTCCTTTATCAGCGTAGGCCTCAATGTGATCCAAAGAAGCCCTTCTCAGATTCCTCAAAGACAGTGTTAATGGACTGCTCCACGAAACATAAGTGTAACTCTGTGAGATGAATTCACACATCACCAAGAAGTTTCTAAGAAAGCTTCTTTCTTGTTTTCATCTGTGGATATTTCCTTTGTCACTGTAATGTTCATTGCGCTATGAAGTATCTAATTGCAGATTTCCAGAAAACTGTGCTAACAAACAGATCACAGAAGAGAAACGTGTAACTCTGTGAGTTGCATTCACACATGGCAATGCAGTTTCTCAGAAAGCTTCTCTTTAGTTATTATGTGAGGATATTTCCCTTATCACCATGGGCCCCAATAGGCTCCCAAATATCACTTTGCAGATTCCACGAAAAGAGTGTTAGCAAACTGCTTCTTGAGGCAGAGGTTGTAACTCTGTGAGATGAACTCACAGATCAGAAAGAAGTTTCTCAGAAAGCTTCTTTCACGTTTTGAACGGATGAAATTTCCTTTATCAGCGTAGGCCTCAATGTGATCCAAAGAAGCCCTTCTCAGATTCCTCAAAGACAGTGTTAATGGACTGCTCCACGAAACATAAGTGTAACTCTGTGAGATGAATTCACACATCACCAAGAAGTTTCTAAGAAAGCTTCTTTCTTGTTTTCATCTGTGGATATTTCCTTTGTCACTGTAATGTTCATTGCGCTATGAAGTATCTAATTGCAGATTTCCAGAAAACTGTGCTAACAAACAGATCACAGAAGAGAAACGTGTAACTCTGTGAGTTGCATTCACACATGGCAATGCAGTTTCTCAGAAAGCTTCTCTTTAGTTATTATGTGAGGATATTTCCCTTATCACCATGGGCCCCAATAGGCTCCCAAATATCACTTTGCAGATTCCACGAAAAGAGTGTTAGCAAACTGCTTCTTGAGGCAGAGGTTGTAACTCTGTGAGATGAACTCACAGATCAGAAAGAAGTTTCTCAGAAAGCTTCTTTCACGTTTTGAACGGATGAAATTTCCTTTATCAGCGTAGGCCTCAATGTGATCCAAAGAAGCCCTTCTCAGATTCCTCAAAGACAGTGTTAATGGACTGCTCCACGAAACATAAGTGTAACTCTGTGAGATGAATTCACACATCACCAAGAAGTTTCTAAGAAAGCTTCTTTCTTGTTTTCATCTGTGGATATTTCCTTTGTCACTGTAATGTTCATTGCGCTATGAAGTATCTAATTGCAGATTTCCAGAAAACTGTGCTAACAAACAGATCACAGAAGAGAAACGTGTAACTCTGTGAGTTGCATTCACACATGGCAATGCAGTTTCTCAGAAAGCTTCTCTTTAGTTATTATGTGAGGATATTTCCCTTATCACCATGGGCCCCAATAGGCTCCCAAATATCACTTTGCAGATTCCACGAAAAGAGTGTTAGCAAACTGCTTCTTGAGGCAGAGGTTGTAACTCTGTGAGATGAACTCACAGATCAGAAAGAAGTTTCTCAGAAAGCTTCTTTCACGTTTTGAACGGATGAAATTTCCTTTATCAGCGTAGGCCTCAATGTGATCCAAAGAAGCCCTTCTCAGATTCCTCAAAGACAGTGTTAATGGACTGCTCCACGAAACATAAGTGTAACTCTGTGAGATGAATTCACACATCACCAAGAAGTTTCTAAGAAAGCTTCTTTCTTGTTTTCATCTGTGGATATTTCCTTTGTCACTGTAATGTTCATTGCGCTATGAAGTATCTAATTGCAGATTTCCAGAAAACTGTGCTAACAAACAGATCACAGAAGAGAAACGTGTAACTCTGTGAGTTGCATTCACACATGGCAATGCAGTTTCTCAGAAAGCTTCTCTTTAGTTATTATGTGAGGATATTTCCCTTATCACCATGGGCCCCAATAGGCTCCCAAATATCACTTTGCAGATTCCACGAAAAGAGTGTTAGCAAACTGCTTCTTGAGGCAGAGGTTGTAACTCTGTGAGATGAACTCACAGATCAGAAAGAAGTTTCTCAGAAAGCTTCTTTCACGTTTTGAACGGATGAAATTTCCTTTATCAGCGTAGGCCTCAATGTGATCCAAAGAAGCCCTTCTCAGATTCCTCAAAGACAGTGTTAATGGACTGCTCCACGAAACATAAGTGTAACTCTGTGAGATGAATTCACACATCACCAAGAAGTTTCTAAGAAAGCTTCTTTCTTGTTTTCATCTGTGGATATTTCCTTTGTCACTGTAATGTTCATTGCGCTATGAAGTATCTAATTGCAGATTTCCAGAAAACTGTGCTAACAAACAGATCACAGAAGAGAAACGTGTAACTCTGTGAGTTGCATTCACACATGGCAATGCAGTTTCTCAGAAAGCTTCTCTTTAGTTATTATGTGAGGATATTTCCCTTATCACCATGGGCCCCAATAGGCTCCCAAATATCACTTTGCAGATTCCACGAAAAGAGTGTTAGCAAACTGCTTCTTGAGGCAGAGGTTGTAACTCTGTGAGATGAACTCACAGATCAGAAAGAAGTTTCTCAGAAAGCTTCTTTCACGTTTTGAACGGATGAAATTTCCTTTATCAGCGTAGGCCTCAATGTGATCCAAAGAAGCCCTTCTCAGATTCCTCAAAGACAGTGTTAATGGACTGCTCCACGAAACATAAGTGTAACTCTGTGAGATGAATTCACACATCACCAAGAAGTTTCTAAGAAAGCTTCTTTCTTGTTTTCATCTGTGGATATTTCCTTTGTCACTGTAATGTTCATTGCGCTATGAAGTATCTAATTGCAGATTTCCAGAAAACTGTGCTAACAAACAGATCACAGAAGAGAAACGTGTAACTCTGTGAGTTGCATTCACACATGGCAATGCAGTTTCTCAGAAAGCTTCTCTTTAGTTATTATGTGAGGATATTTCCCTTATCACCATGGGCCCCAATAGGCTCCCAAATATCACTTTGCAGATTCCACGAAAAGAGTGTTAGCAAACTGCTTCTTGAGGCAGAGGTTGTAACTCTGTGAGATGAACTCACAGATCAGAAAGAAGTTTCTCAGAAAGCTTCTTTCACGTTTTGAACGGATGAAATTTCCTTTATCAGCGTAGGCCTCAATGTGATCCAAAGAAGCCCTTCTCAGATTCCTCAAAGACAGTGTTAATGGACTGCTCCACGAAACATAAGTGTAACTCTGTGAGATGAATTCACACATCACCAAGAAGTTTCTAAGAAAGCTTCTTTCTTGTTTTCATCTGTGGATATTTCCTTTGTCACTGTAATGTTCATTGCGCTATGAAGTATCTAATTGCAGATTTCCAGAAAACTGTGCTAACAAACAGATCACAGAAGAGAAACGTGTAACTCTGTGAGTTGCATTCACACATGGCAATGCAGTTTCTCAGAAAGCTTCTCTTTAGTTATTATGTGAGGATATTTCCCTTATCACCATGGGCCCCAATAGGCTCCCAAATATCACTTTGCAGATTCCACGAAAAGAGTGTTAGCAAACTGCTTCTTGAGGCAGAGGTTGTAACTCTGTGAGATGAACTCACAGATCAGAAAGAAGTTTCTCAGAAAGCTTCTTTCACGTTTTGAACGGATGAAATTTCCTTTATCAGCGTAGGCCTCAATGTGATCCAAAGAAGCCCTTCTCAGATTCCTCAAAGACAGTGTTAATGGACTGCTCCACGAAACATAAGTGTAACTCTGTGAGATGAATTCACACATCACCAAGAAGTTTCTAAGAAAGCTTCTTTCTTGTTTTCATCTGTGGATATTTCCTTTGTCACTGTAATGTTCATTGCGCTATGAAGTATCTAATTGCAGATTTCCAGAAAACTGTGCTAACAAACAGATCACAGAAGAGAAACGTGTAACTCTGTGAGTTGCATTCACACATGGCAATGCAGTTTCTCAGAAAGCTTCTCTTTAGTTATTATGTGAGGATATTTCCCTTATCACCATGGGCCCCAATAGGCTCCCAAATATCACTTTGCAGATTCCACGAAAAGAGTGTTAGCAAACTGCTTCTTGAGGCAGAGGTTGTAACTCTGTGAGATGAACTCACAGATCAGAAAGAAGTTTCTCAGAAAGCTTCTTTCACGTTTTGAACGGATGAAATTTCCTTTATCAGCGTAGGCCTCAATGTGATCCAAAGAAGCCCTTCTCAGATTCCTCAAAGACAGTGTTAATGGACTGCTCCACGAAACATAAGTGTAACTCTGTGAGATGAATTCACACATCACCAAGAAGTTTCTAAGAAAGCTTCTTTCTTGTTTTCATCTGTGGATATTTCCTTTGTCACTGTAATGTTCATTGCGCTATGAAGTATCTAATTGCAGATTTCCAGAAAACTGTGCTAACAAACAGATCACAGAAGAGAAACGTGTAACTCTGTGAGTTGCATTCACACATGGCAATGCAGTTTCTCAGAAAGCTTCTCTTTAGTTATTATGTGAGGATATTTCCCTTATCACCATGGGCCCCAATAGGCTCCCAAATATCACTTTGCAGATTCCACGAAAAGAGTGTTAGCAAACTGCTTCTTGAGGCAGAGGTTGTAACTCTGTGAGATGAACTCACAGATCAGAAAGAAGTTTCTCAGAAAGCTTCTTTCACGTTTTGAACGGATGAAATTTCCTTTATCAGCGTAGGCCTCAATGTGATCCAAAGAAGCCCTTCTCAGATTCCTCAAAGACAGTGTTAATGGACTGCTCCACGAAACATAAGTGTAACTCTGTGAGATGAATTCACACATCACCAAGAAGTTTCTAAGAAAGCTTCTTTCTTGTTTTCATCTGTGGATATTTCCTTTGTCACTGTAATGTTCATTGCGCTATGAAGTATCTAATTGCAGATTTCCAGAAAACTGTGCTAACAAACAGATCACAGAAGAGAAACGTGTAACTCTGTGAGTTGCATTCACACATGGCAATGCAGTTTCTCAGAAAGCTTCTCTTTAGTTATTATGTGAGGATATTTCCCTTATCACCATGGGCCCCAATAGGCTCCCAAATATCACTTTGCAGATTCCACGAAAAGAGTGTTAGCAAACTGCTTCTTGAGGCAGAGGTTGTAACTCTGTGAGATGAACTCACAGATCAGAAAGAAGTTTCTCAGAAAGCTTCTTTCACGTTTTGAACGGATGAAATTTCCTTTATCAGCGTAGGCCTCAATGTGATCCAAAGAAGCCCTTCTCAGATTCCTCAAAGACAGTGTTAATGGACTGCTCCACGAAACATAAGTGTAACTCTGTGAGATGAATTCACACATCACCAAGAAGTTTCTAAGAAAGCTTCTTTCTTGTTTTCATCTGTGGATATTTCCTTTGTCACTGTAATGTTCATTGCGCTATGAAGTATCTAATTGCAGATTTCCAGAAAACTGTGCTAACAAACAGATCACAGAAGAGAAACGTGTAACTCTGTGAGTTGCATTCACACATGGCAATGCAGTTTCTCAGAAAGCTTCTCTTTAGTTATTATGTGAGGATATTTCCCTTATCACCATGGGCCCCAATAGGCTCCCAAATATCACTTTGCAGATTCCACGAAAAGAGTGTTAGCAAACTGCTTCTTGAGGCAGAGGTTGTAACTCTGTGAGATGAACTCACAGATCAGAAAGAAGTTTCTCAGAAAGCTTCTTTCACGTTTTGAACGGATGAAATTTCCTTTATCAGCGTAGGCCTCAATGTGATCCAAAGAAGCCCTTCTCAGATTCCTCAAAGACAGTGTTAATGGACTGCTCCACGAAACATAAGTGTAACTCTGTGAGATGAATTCACACATCACCAAGAAGTTTCTAAGAAAGCTTCTTTCTTGTTTTCATCTGTGGATATTTCCTTTGTCACTGTAATGTTCATTGCGCTATGAAGTATCTAATTGCAGATTTCCAGAAAACTGTGCTAACAAACAGATCACAGAAGAGAAACGTGTAACTCTGTGAGTTGCATTCACACATGGCAATGCAGTTTCTCAGAAAGCTTCTCTTTAGTTATTATGTGAGGATATTTCCCTTATCACCATGGGCCCCAATAGGCTCCCAAATATCACTTTGCAGATTCCACGAAAAGAGTGTTAGCAAACTGCTTCTTGAGGCAGAGGTTGTAACTCTGTGAGATGAACTCACAGATCAGAAAGAAGTTTCTCAGAAAGCTTCTTTCACGTTTTGAACGGATGAAATTTCCTTTATCAGCGTAGGCCTCAATGTGATCCAAAGAAGCCCTTCTCAGATTCCTCAAAGACAGTGTTAATGGACTGCTCCACGAAACATAAGTGTAACTCTGTGAGATGAATTCACACATCACCAAGAAGTTTCTAAGAAAGCTTCTTTCTTGTTTTCATCTGTGGATATTTCCTTTGTCACTGTAATGTTCATTGCGCTATGAAGTATCTAATTGCAGATTTCCAGAAAACTGTGCTAACAAACAGATCACAGAAGAGAAACGTGTAACTCTGTGAGTTGCATTCACACATGGCAATGCAGTTTCTCAGAAAGCTTCTCTTTAGTTATTATGTGAGGATATTTCCCTTATCACCATGGGCCCCAATAGGCTCCCAAATATCACTTTGCAGATTCCACGAAAAGAGTGTTAGCAAACTGCTTCTTGAGGCAGAGGTTGTAACTCTGTGAGATGAACTCACAGATCAGAAAGAAGTTTCTCAGAAAGCTTCTTTCACGTTTTGAACGGATGAAATTTCCTTTATCAGCGTAGGCCTCAATGTGATCCAAAGAAGCCCTTCTCAGATTCCTCAAAGACAGTGTTAATGGACTGCTCCACGAAACATAAGTGTAACTCTGTGAGATGAATTCACACATCACCAAGAAGTTTCTAAGAAAGCTTCTTTCTTGTTTTCATCTGTGGATATTTCCTTTGTCACTGTAATGTTCATTGCGCTATGAAGTATCTAATTGCAGATTTCCAGAAAACTGTGCTAACAAACAGATCACAGAAGAGAAACGTGTAACTCTGTGAGTTGCATTCACACATGGCAATGCAGTTTCTCAGAAAGCTTCTCTTTAGTTATTATGTGAGGATATTTCCCTTATCACCATGGGCCCCAATAGGCTCCCAAATATCACTTTGCAGATTCCACGAAAAGAGTGTTAGCAAACTGCTTCTTGAGGCAGAGGTTGTAACTCTGTGAGATGAACTCACAGATCAGAAAGAAGTTTCTCAGAAAGCTTCTTTCACGTTTTGAACGGATGAAATTTCCTTTATCAGCGTAGGCCTCAATGTGATCCAAAGAAGCCCTTCTCAGATTCCTCAAAGACAGTGTTAATGGACTGCTCCACGAAACATAAGTGTAACTCTGTGAGATGAATTCACACATCACCAAGAAGTTTCTAAGAAAGCTTCTTTCTTGTTTTCATCTGTGGATATTTCCTTTGTCACTGTAATGTTCATTGCGCTATGAAGTATCTAATTGCAGATTTCCAGAAAACTGTGCTAACAAACAGATCACAGAAGAGAAACGTGTAACTCTGTGAGTTGCATTCACACATGGCAATGCAGTTTCTCAGAAAGCTTCTCTTTAGTTATTATGTGAGGATATTTCCCTTATCACCATGGGCCCCAATAGGCTCCCAAATATCACTTTGCAGATTCCACGAAAAGAGTGTTAGCAAACTGCTTCTTGAGGCAGAGGTTGTAACTCTGTGAGATGAACTCACAGATCAGAAAGAAGTTTCTCAGAAAGCTTCTTTCACGTTTTGAACGGATGAAATTTCCTTTATCAGCGTAGGCCTCAATGTGATCCAAAGAAGCCCTTCTCAGATTCCTCAAAGACAGTGTTAATGGACTGCTCCACGAAACATAAGTGTAACTCTGTGAGATGAATTCACACATCACCAAGAAGTTTCTAAGAAAGCTTCTTTCTTGTTTTCATCTGTGGATATTTCCTTTGTCACTGTAATGTTCATTGCGCTATGAAGTATCTAATTGCAGATTTCCAGAAAACTGTGCTAACAAACAGATCACAGAAGAGAAACGTGTAACTCTGTGAGTTGCATTCACACATGGCAATGCAGTTTCTCAGAAAGCTTCTCTTTAGTTATTATGTGAGGATATTTCCCTTATCACCATGGGCCCCAATAGGCTCCCAAATATCACTTTGCAGATTCCACGAAAAGAGTGTTAGCAAACTGCTTCTTGAGGCAGAGGTTGTAACTCTGTGAGATGAACTCACAGATCAGAAAGAAGTTTCTCAGAAAGCTTCTTTCACGTTTTGAACGGATGAAATTTCCTTTATCAGCGTAGGCCTCAATGTGATCCAAAGAAGCCCTTCTCAGATTCCTCAAAGACAGTGTTAATGGACTGCTCCACGAAACATAAGTGTAACTCTGTGAGATGAATTCACACATCACCAAGAAGTTTCTAAGAAAGCTTCTTTCTTGTTTTCATCTGTGGATATTTCCTTTGTCACTGTAATGTTCATTGCGCTATGAAGTATCTAATTGCAGATTTCCAGAAAACTGTGCTAACAAACAGATCACAGAAGAGAAACGTGTAACTCTGTGAGTTGCATTCACACATGGCAATGCAGTTTCTCAGAAAGCTTCTCTTTAGTTATTATGTGAGGATATTTCCCTTATCACCATGGGCCCCAATAGGCTCCCAAATATCACTTTGCAGATTCCACGAAAAGAGTGTTAGCAAACTGCTTCTTGAGGCAGAGGTTGTAACTCTGTGAGATGAACTCACAGATCAGAAAGAAGTTTCTCAGAAAGCTTCTTTCACGTTTTGAACGGATGAAATTTCCTTTATCAGCGTAGGCCTCAATGTGATCCAAAGAAGCCCTTCTCAGATTCCTCAAAGACAGTGTTAATGGACTGCTCCACGAAACATAAGTGTAACTCTGTGAGATGAATTCACACATCACCAAGAAGTTTCTAAGAAAGCTTCTTTCTTGTTTTCATCTGTGGATATTTCCTTTGTCACTGTAATGTTCATTGCGCTATGAAGTATCTAATTGCAGATTTCCAGAAAACTGTGCTAACAAACAGATCACAGAAGAGAAACGTGTAACTCTGTGAGTTGCATTCACACATGGCAATGCAGTTTCTCAGAAAGCTTCTCTTTAGTTATTATGTGAGGATATTTCCCTTATCACCATGGGCCCCAATAGGCTCCCAAATATCACTTTGCAGATTCCACGAAAAGAGTGTTAGCAAACTGCTTCTTGAGGCAGAGGTTGTAACTCTGTGAGATGAACTCACAGATCAGAAAGAAGTTTCTCAGAAAGCTTCTTTCACGTTTTGAACGGATGAAATTTCCTTTATCAGCGTAGGCCTCAATGTGATCCAAAGAAGCCCTTCTCAGATTCCTCAAAGACAGTGTTAATGGACTGCTCCACGAAACATAAGTGTAACTCTGTGAGATGAATTCACACATCACCAAGAAGTTTCTAAGAAAGCTTCTTTCTTGTTTTCATCTGTGGATATTTCCTTTGTCACTGTAATGTTCATTGCGCTATGAAGTATCTAATTGCAGATTTCCAGAAAACTGTGCTAACAAACAGATCACAGAAGAGAAACGTGTAACTCTGTGAGTTGCATTCACACATGGCAATGCAGTTTCTCAGAAAGCTTCTCTTTAGTTATTATGTGAGGATATTTCCCTTATCACCATGGGCCCCAATAGGCTCCCAAATATCACTTTGCAGATTCCACGAAAAGAGTGTTAGCAAACTGCTTCTTGAGGCAGAGGTTGTAACTCTGTGAGATGAACTCACAGATCAGAAAGAAGTTTCTCAGAAAGCTTCTTTCACGTTTTGAACGGATGAAATTTCCTTTATCAGCGTAGGCCTCAATGTGATCCAAAGAAGCCCTTCTCAGATTCCTCAAAGACAGTGTTAATGGACTGCTCCACGAAACATAAGTGTAACTCTGTGAGATGAATTCACACATCACCAAGAAGTTTCTAAGAAAGCTTCTTTCTTGTTTTCATCTGTGGATATTTCCTTTGTCACTGTAATGTTCATTGCGCTATGAAGTATCTAATTGCAGATTTCCAGAAAACTGTGCTAACAAACAGATCACAGAAGAGAAACGTGTAACTCTGTGAGTTGCATTCACACATGGCAATGCAGTTTCTCAGAAAGCTTCTCTTTAGTTATTATGTGAGGATATTTCCCTTATCACCATGGGCCCCAATAGGCTCCCAAATATCACTTTGCAGATTCCACGAAAAGAGTGTTAGCAAACTGCTTCTTGAGGCAGAGGTTGTAACTCTGTGAGATGAACTCACAGATCAGAAAGAAGTTTCTCAGAAAGCTTCTTTCACGTTTTGAACGGATGAAATTTCCTTTATCAGCGTAGGCCTCAATGTGATCCAAAGAAGCCCTTCTCAGATTCCTCAAAGACAGTGTTAATGGACTGCTCCACGAAACATAAGTGTAACTCTGTGAGATGAATTCACACATCACCAAGAAGTTTCTAAGAAAGCTTCTTTCTTGTTTTCATCTGTGGATATTTCCTTTGTCACTGTAATGTTCATTGCGCTATGAAGTATCTAATTGCAGATTTCCAGAAAACTGTGCTAACAAACAGATCACAGAAGAGAAACGTGTAACTCTGTGAGTTGCATTCACACATGGCAATGCAGTTTCTCAGAAAGCTTCTCTTTAGTTATTATGTGAGGATATTTCCCTTATCACCATGGGCCCCAATAGGCTCCCAAATATCACTTTGCAGATTCCACGAAAAGAGTGTTAGCAAACTGCTTCTTGAGGCAGAGGTTGTAACTCTGTGAGATGAACTCACAGATCAGAAAGAAGTTTCTCAGAAAGCTTCTTTCACGTTTTGAACGGATGAAATTTCCTTTATCAGCGTAGGCCTCAATGTGATCCAAAGAAGCCCTTCTCAGATTCCTCAAAGACAGTGTTAATGGACTGCTCCACGAAACATAAGTGTAACTCTGTGAGATGAATTCACACATCACCAAGAAGTTTCTAAGAAAGCTTCTTTCTTGTTTTCATCTGTGGATATTTCCTTTGTCACTGTAATGTTCATTGCGCTATGAAGTATCTAATTGCAGATTTCCAGAAAACTGTGCTAACAAACAGATCACAGAAGAGAAACGTGTAACTCTGTGAGTTGCATTCACACATGGCAATGCAGTTTCTCAGAAAGCTTCTCTTTAGTTATTATGTGAGGATATTTCCCTTATCACCATGGGCCCCAATAGGCTCCCAAATATCACTTTGCAGATTCCACGAAAAGAGTGTTAGCAAACTGCTTCTTGAGGCAGAGGTTGTAACTCTGTGAGATGAACTCACAGATCAGAAAGAAGTTTCTCAGAAAGCTTCTTTCACGTTTTGAACGGATGAAATTTCCTTTATCAGCGTAGGCCTCAATGTGATCCAAAGAAGCCCTTCTCAGATTCCTCAAAGACAGTGTTAATGGACTGCTCCACGAAACATAAGTGTAACTCTGTGAGATGAATTCACACATCACCAAGAAGTTTCTAAGAAAGCTTCTTTCTTGTTTTCATCTGTGGATATTTCCTTTGTCACTGTAATGTTCATTGCGCTATGAAGTATCTAATTGCAGATTTCCAGAAAACTGTGCTAACAAACAGATCACAGAAGAGAAACGTGTAACTCTGTGAGTTGCATTCACACATGGCAATGCAGTTTCTCAGAAAGCTTCTCTTTAGTTATTATGTGAGGATATTTCCCTTATCACCATGGGCCCCAATAGGCTCCCAAATATCACTTTGCAGATTCCACGAAAAGAGTGTTAGCAAACTGCTTCTTGAGGCAGAGGTTGTAACTCTGTGAGATGAACTCACAGATCAGAAAGAAGTTTCTCAGAAAGCTTCTTTCACGTTTTGAACGGATGAAATTTCCTTTATCAGCGTAGGCCTCAATGTGATCCAAAGAAGCCCTTCTCAGATTCCTCAAAGACAGTGTTAATGGACTGCTC
Source organism: Rhinopithecus roxellana (assembly GCF_007565055.1). Classification (NCBI taxonomy): domain Eukaryota; kingdom Metazoa; phylum Chordata; class Mammalia; order Primates; family Cercopithecidae; genus Rhinopithecus; species Rhinopithecus roxellana. Next base: position 21,253 of record NW_022143725.1, read on the forward strand.
CACGAAACATAAGTGTAACTCTGTGAGATGAATTCACACATCACCAAGAAGTTTCTAAGAAAGCTTCTTTCTTGTTTTCATCTGTGGATATTTCCTTTGTCACTGTAATGTTCATTGCGCTATGAAGTATCTAATTGCAGATTTCCAGAAAACTGTGCTAACAAACAGATCACAGAAGAGAAACGTGTAACTCTGTGAGTTGCATTCACACATGGCAATGCAGTTTCTCAGAAAGCTTCTCTTTAGTTATTATGTGAGGATATTTCCCTTATCACCATGGGCCCCAATAGGCTCCCAAATATCACTTTGCAGATTCCACGAAAAGAGTGTTAGCAAACTGCTTCTTGAGGCAGAGGTTGTAACTCTGTGAGATGAACTCACAGATCAGAAAGAAGTTTCTCAGAAAGCTTCTTTCACGTTTTGAACGGATGAAATTTCCTTTATCAGCGTAGGCCTCAATGTGATCCAAAGAAGCCCTTCTCAGATTCCTCAAAGACAGTGTTAATGGACTGCTCCACGAAACATAAGTGTAACTCTGTGAGATGAATTCACACATCACCAAGAAGTTTCTAAGAAAGCTTCTTTCTTGTTTTCATCTGTGGATATTTCCTTTGTCACTGTAATGTTCATTGCGCTATGAAGTATCTAATTGCAGATTTCCAGAAAACTGTGCTAACAAACAGATCACAGAAGAGAAACGTGTAACTCTGTGAGTTGCATTCACACATGGCAATGCAGTTTCTCAGAAAGCTTCTCTTTAGTTATTATGTGAGGATATTTCCCTTATCACCATGGGCCCCAATAGGCTCCCAAATATCACTTTGCAGATTCCACGAAAAGAGTGTTAGCAAACTGCTTCTTGAGGCAGAGGTTGTAACTCTGTGAGATGAACTCACAGATCAGAAAGAAGTTTCTCAGAAAGCTTCTTTCACGTTTTGAACGGATGAAATTTCCTTTATCAGCGTAGGCCTCAATGTGATCCAAAGAAGCCCTTCTCAGATTCCTCAAAGACAGTGTTAATGGACTGCTCCACGAAACATAAGTGTAACTCTGTGAGATGAATTCACACATCACCAAGAAGTTTCTAAGAAAGCTTCTTTCTTGTTTTCATCTGTGGATATTTCCTTTGTCACTGTAATGTTCATTGCGCTATGAAGTATCTAATTGCAGATTTCCAGAAAACTGTGCTAACAAACAGATCACAGAAGAGAAACGTGTAACTCTGTGAGTTGCATTCACACATGGCAATGCAGTTTCTCAGAAAGCTTCTCTTTAGTTATTATGTGAGGATATTTCCCTTATCACCATGGGCCCCAATAGGCTCCCAAATATCACTTTGCAGATTCCACGAAAAGAGTGTTAGCAAACTGCTTCTTGAGGCAGAGGTTGTAACTCTGTGAGATGAACTCACAGATCAGAAAGAAGTTTCTCAGAAAGCTTCTTTCACGTTTTGAACGGATGAAATTTCCTTTATCAGCGTAGGCCTCAATGTGATCCAAAGAAGCCCTTCTCAGATTCCTCAAAGACAGTGTTAATGGACTGCTCCACGAAACATAAGTGTAACTCTGTGAGATGAATTCACACATCACCAAGAAGTTTCTAAGAAAGCTTCTTTCTTGTTTTCATCTGTGGATATTTCCTTTGTCACTGTAATGTTCATTGCGCTATGAAGTATCTAATTGCAGATTTCCAGAAAACTGTGCTAACAAACAGATCACAGAAGAGAAACGTGTAACTCTGTGAGTTGCATTCACACATGGCAATGCAGTTTCTCAGAAAGCTTCTCTTTAGTTATTATGTGAGGATATTTCCCTTATCACCATGGGCCCCAATAGGCTCCCAAATATCACTTTGCAGATTCCACGAAAAGAGTGTTAGCAAACTGCTTCTTGAGGCAGAGGTTGTAACTCTGTGAGATGAACTCACAGATCAGAAAGAAGTTTCTCAGAAAGCTTCTTTCACGTTTTGAACGGATGAAATTTCCTTTATCAGCGTAGGCCTCAATGTGATCCAAAGAAGCCCTTCTCAGATTCCTCAAAGACAGTGTTAATGGACTGCTCCACGAAACATAAGTGTAACTCTGTGAGATGAATTCACACATCACCAAGAAGTTTCTAAGAAAGCTTCTTTCTTGTTTTCATCTGTGGATATTTCCTTTGTCACTGTAATGTTCATTGCGCTATGAAGTATCTAATTGCAGATTTCCAGAAAACTGTGCTAACAAACAGATCACAGAAGAGAAACGTGTAACTCTGTGAGTTGCATTCACACATGGCAATGCAGTTTCTCAGAAAGCTTCTCTTTAGTTATTATGTGAGGATATTTCCCTTATCACCATGGGCCCCAATAGGCTCCCAAATATCACTTTGCAGATTCCACGAAAAGAGTGTTAGCAAACTGCTTCTTGAGGCAGAGGTTGTAACTCTGTGAGATGAACTCACAGATCAGAAAGAAGTTTCTCAGAAAGCTTCTTTCACGTTTTGAACGGATGAAATTTCCTTTATCAGCGTAGGCCTCAATGTGATCCAAAGAAGCCCTTCTCAGATTCCTCAAAGACAGTGTTAATGGACTGCTCCACGAAACATAAGTGTAACTCTGTGAGATGAATTCACACATCACCAAGAAGTTTCTAAGAAAGCTTCTTTCTTGTTTTCATCTGTGGATATTTCCTTTGTCACTGTAATGTTCATTGCGCTATGAAGTATCTAATTGCAGATTTCCAGAAAACTGTGCTAACAAACAGATCACAGAAGAGAAACGTGTAACTCTGTGAGTTGCATTCACACATGGCAATGCAGTTTCTCAGAAAGCTTCTCTTTAGTTATTATGTGAGGATATTTCCCTTATCACCATGGGCCCCAATAGGCTCCCAAATATCACTTTGCAGATTCCACGAAAAGAGTGTTAGCAAACTGCTTCTTGAGGCAGAGGTTGTAACTCTGTGAGATGAACTCACAGATCAGAAAGAAGTTTCTCAGAAAGCTTCTTTCACGTTTTGAACGGATGAAATTTCCTTTATCAGCGTAGGCCTCAATGTGATCCAAAGAAGCCCTTCTCAGATTCCTCAAAGACAGTGTTAATGGACTGCTCCACGAAACATAAGTGTAACTCTGTGAGATGAATTCACACATCACCAAGAAGTTTCTAAGAAAGCTTCTTTCTTGTTTTCATCTGTGGATATTTCCTTTGTCACTGTAATGTTCATTGCGCTATGAAGTATCTAATTGCAGATTTCCAGAAAACTGTGCTAACAAACAGATCACAGAAGAGAAACGTGTAACTCTGTGAGTTGCATTCACACATGGCAATGCAGTTTCTCAGAAAGCTTCTCTTTAGTTATTATGTGAGGATATTTCCCTTATCACCATGGGCCCCAATAGGCTCCCAAATATCACTTTGCAGATTCCACGAAAAGAGTGTTAGCAAACTGCTTCTTGAGGCAGAGGTTGTAACTCTGTGAGATGAACTCACAGATCAGAAAGAAGTTTCTCAGAAAGCTTCTTTCACGTTTTGAACGGATGAAATTTCCTTTATCAGCGTAGGCCTCAATGTGATCCAAAGAAGCCCTTCTCAGATTCCTCAAAGACAGTGTTAATGGACTGCTCCACGAAACATAAGTGTAACTCTGTGAGATGAATTCACACATCACCAAGAAGTTTCTAAGAAAGCTTCTTTCTTGTTTTCATCTGTGGATATTTCCTTTGTCACTGTAATGTTCATTGCGCTATGAAGTATCTAATTGCAGATTTCCAGAAAACTGTGCTAACAAACAGATCACAGAAGAGAAACGTGTAACTCTGTGAGTTGCATTCACACATGGCAATGCAGTTTCTCAGAAAGCTTCTCTTTAGTTATTATGTGAGGATATTTCCCTTATCACCATGGGCCCCAATAGGCTCCCAAATATCACTTTGCAGATTCCACGAAAAGAGTGTTAGCAAACTGCTTCTTGAGGCAGAGGTTGTAACTCTGTGAGATGAACTCACAGATCAGAAAGAAGTTTCTCAGAAAGCTTCTTTCACGTTTTGAACGGATGAAATTTCCTTTATCAGCGTAGGCCTCAATGTGATCCAAAGAAGCCCTTCTCAGATTCCTCAAAGACAGTGTTAATGGACTGCTCCACGAAACATAAGTGTAACTCTGTGAGATGAATTCACACATCACCAAGAAGTTTCTAAGAAAGCTTCTTTCTTGTTTTCATCTGTGGATATTTCCTTTGTCACTGTAATGTTCATTGCGCTATGAAGTATCTAATTGCAGATTTCCAGAAAACTGTGCTAACAAACAGATCACAGAAGAGAAACGTGTAACTCTGTGAGTTGCATTCACACATGGCAATGCAGTTTCTCAGAAAGCTTCTCTTTAGTTATTATGTGAGGATATTTCCCTTATCACCATGGGCCCCAATAGGCTCCCAAATATCACTTTGCAGATTCCACGAAAAGAGTGTTAGCAAACTGCTTCTTGAGGCAGAGGTTGTAACTCTGTGAGATGAACTCACAGATCAGAAAGAAGTTTCTCAGAAAGCTTCTTTCACGTTTTGAACGGATGAAATTTCCTTTATCAGCGTAGGCCTCAATGTGATCCAAAGAAGCCCTTCTCAGATTCCTCAAAGACAGTGTTAATGGACTGCTCCACGAAACATAAGTGTAACTCTGTGAGATGAATTCACACATCACCAAGAAGTTTCTAAGAAAGCTTCTTTCTTGTTTTCATCTGTGGATATTTCCTTTGTCACTGTAATGTTCATTGCGCTATGAAGTATCTAATTGCAGATTTCCAGAAAACTGTGCTAACAAACAGATCACAGAAGAGAAACGTGTAACTCTGTGAGTTGCATTCACACATGGCAATGCAGTTTCTCAGAAAGCTTCTCTTTAGTTATTATGTGAGGATATTTCCCTTATCACCATGGGCCCCAATAGGCTCCCAAATATCACTTTGCAGATTCCACGAAAAGAGTGTTAGCAAACTGCTTCTTGAGGCAGAGGTTGTAACTCTGTGAGATGAACTCACAGATCAGAAAGAAGTTTCTCAGAAAGCTTCTTTCACGTTTTGAACGGATGAAATTTCCTTTATCAGCGTAGGCCTCAATGTGATCCAAAGAAGCCCTTCTCAGATTCCTCAAAGACAGTGTTAATGGACTGCTCCACGAAACATAAGTGTAACTCTGTGAGATGAATTCACACATCACCAAGAAGTTTCTAAGAAAGCTTCTTTCTTGTTTTCATCTGTGGATATTTCCTTTGTCACTGTAATGTTCATTGCGCTATGAAGTATCTAATTGCAGATTTCCAGAAAACTGTGCTAACAAACAGATCACAGAAGAGAAACGTGTAACTCTGTGAGTTGCATTCACACATGGCAATGCAGTTTCTCAGAAAGCTTCTCTTTAGTTATTATGTGAGGATATTTCCCTTATCACCATGGGCCCCAATAGGCTCCCAAATATCACTTTGCAGATTCCACGAAAAGAGTGTTAGCAAACTGCTTCTTGAGGCAGAGGTTGTAACTCTGTGAGATGAACTCACAGATCAGAAAGAAGTTTCTCAGAAAGCTTCTTTCACGTTTTGAACGGATGAAATTTCCTTTATCAGCGTAGGCCTCAATGTGATCCAAAGAAGCCCTTCTCAGATTCCTCAAAGACAGTGTTAATGGACTGCTCCACGAAACATAAGTGTAACTCTGTGAGATGAATTCACACATCACCAAGAAGTTTCTAAGAAAGCTTCTTTCTTGTTTTCATCTGTGGATATTTCCTTTGTCACTGTAATGTTCATTGCGCTATGAAGTATCTAATTGCAGATTTCCAGAAAACTGTGCTAACAAACAGATCACAGAAGAGAAACGTGTAACTCTGTGAGTTGCATTCACACATGGCAATGCAGTTTCTCAGAAAGCTTCTCTTTAGTTATTATGTGAGGATATTTCCCTTATCACCATGGGCCCCAATAGGCTCCCAAATATCACTTTGCAGATTCCACGAAAAGAGTGTTAGCAAACTGCTTCTTGAGGCAGAGGTTGTAACTCTGTGAGATGAACTCACAGATCAGAAAGAAGTTTCTCAGAAAGCTTCTTTCACGTTTTGAACGGATGAAATTTCCTTTATCAGCGTAGGCCTCAATGTGATCCAAAGAAGCCCTTCTCAGATTCCTCAAAGACAGTGTTAATGGACTGCTCCACGAAACATAAGTGTAACTCTGTGAGATGAATTCACACATCACCAAGAAGTTTCTAAGAAAGCTTCTTTCTTGTTTTCATCTGTGGATATTTCCTTTGTCACTGTAATGTTCATTGCGCTATGAAGTATCTAATTGCAGATTTCCAGAAAACTGTGCTAACAAACAGATCACAGAAGAGAAACGTGTAACTCTGTGAGTTGCATTCACACATGGCAATGCAGTTTCTCAGAAAGCTTCTCTTTAGTTATTATGTGAGGATATTTCCCTTATCACCATGGGCCCCAATAGGCTCCCAAATATCACTTTGCAGATTCCACGAAAAGAGTGTTAGCAAACTGCTTCTTGAGGCAGAGGTTGTAACTCTGTGAGATGAACTCACAGATCAGAAAGAAGTTTCTCAGAAAGCTTCTTTCACGTTTTGAACGGATGAAATTTCCTTTATCAGCGTAGGCCTCAATGTGATCCAAAGAAGCCCTTCTCAGATTCCTCAAAGACAGTGTTAATGGACTGCTCCACGAAACATAAGTGTAACTCTGTGAGATGAATTCACACATCACCAAGAAGTTTCTAAGAAAGCTTCTTTCTTGTTTTCATCTGTGGATATTTCCTTTGTCACTGTAATGTTCATTGCGCTATGAAGTATCTAATTGCAGATTTCCAGAAAACTGTGCTAACAAACAGATCACAGAAGAGAAACGTGTAACTCTGTGAGTTGCATTCACACATGGCAATGCAGTTTCTCAGAAAGCTTCTCTTTAGTTATTATGTGAGGATATTTCCCTTATCACCATGGGCCCCAATAGGCTCCCAAATATCACTTTGCAGATTCCACGAAAAGAGTGTTAGCAAACTGCTTCTTGAGGCAGAGGTTGTAACTCTGTGAGATGAACTCACAGATCAGAAAGAAGTTTCTCAGAAAGCTTCTTTCACGTTTTGAACGGATGAAATTTCCTTTATCAGCGTAGGCCTCAATGTGATCCAAAGAAGCCCTTCTCAGATTCCTCAAAGACAGTGTTAATGGACTGCTCCACGAAACATAAGTGTAACTCTGTGAGATGAATTCACACATCACCAAGAAGTTTCTAAGAAAGCTTCTTTCTTGTTTTCATCTGTGGATATTTCCTTTGTCACTGTAATGTTCATTGCGCTATGAAGTATCTAATTGCAGATTTCCAGAAAACTGTGCTAACAAACAGATCACAGAAGAGAAACGTGTAACTCTGTGAGTTGCATTCACACATGGCAATGCAGTTTCTCAGAAAGCTTCTCTTTAGTTATTATGTGAGGATATTTCCCTTATCACCATGGGCCCCAATAGGCTCCCAAATATCACTTTGCAGATTCCACGAAAAGAGTGTTAGCAAACTGCTTCTTGAGGCAGAGGTTGTAACTCTGTGAGATGAACTCACAGATCAGAAAGAAGTTTCTCAGAAAGCTTCTTTCACGTTTTGAACGGATGAAATTTCCTTTATCAGCGTAGGCCTCAATGTGATCCAAAGAAGCCCTTCTCAGATTCCTCAAAGACAGTGTTAATGGACTGCTCCACGAAACATAAGTGTAACTCTGTGAGATGAATTCACACATCACCAAGAAGTTTCTAAGAAAGCTTCTTTCTTGTTTTCATCTGTGGATATTCCTTTGTCACTGTAATGTTCATTGCGCTATGAAGTATCTAATTGCAGATTTCCAGAAAACTGTGCTAACAAACAGATCACAGAAGAGAAACGTGTAACTCTGTGAGTTGCATTCACACATGGCAATGCAGTTTCTCAGAAAGCTTCTCTTTAGTTATTATGTGAGGATATTTCCCTTATCACCATGGGCCCCAATAGGCTCCCAAATATCACTTTGCAGATTCCACGAAAAGAGTGTTAGCAAACTGCTTCTTGAGGCAGAGGTTGTAACTCTGTGAGATGAACTCACAGATCAGAAAGAAGTTTCTCAGAAAGCTTCTTTCACGTTTTGAACGGATGAAATTTCCTTTATCAGCGTAGGCCTCAATGTGATCCAAAGAAGCCCTTCTCAGATTCCTCAAAGACAGTGTTAATGGACTGCTCCACGAAACATAAGTGTAACTCTGTGAGATGAATTCACACATCACCAAGAAGTTTCTAAGAAAGCTTCTTTCTTGTTTTCATCTGTGGATATTTCCTTTGTCACTGTAATGTTCATTGCGCTATGAAGTATCTAATTGCAGATTTCCAGAAAACTGTGCTAACAAACAGATCACAGAAGAGAAACGTGTAACTCTGTGAGTTGCATTCACACATGGCAATGCAGTTTCTCAGAAAGCTTCTCTTTAGTTATTATGTGAGGATATTTCCCTTATCACCATGGGCCCCAATAGGCTCCCAAATATCACTTTGCAGATTCCACGAAAAGAGTGTTAGCAAACTGCTTCTTGAGGCAGAGGTTGTAACTCTGTGAGATGAACTCACAGATCAGAAAGAAGTTTCTCAGAAAGCTTCTTTCACGTTTTGAACGGATGAAATTTCCTTTATCAGCGTAGGCCTCAATGTGATCCAAAGAAGCCCTTCTCAGATTCCTCAAAGACAGTGTTAATGGACTGCTCCACGAAACATAAGTGTAACTCTGTGAGATGAATTCACACATCACCAAGAAGTTTCTAAGAAAGCTTCTTTCTTGTTTTCATCTGTGGATATTTCCTTTGTCACTGTAATGTTCATTGCGCTATGAAGTATCTAATTGCAGATTTCCAGAAAACTGTGCTAACAAACAGATCACAGAAGAGAAACGTGTAACTCTGTGAGTTGCATTCACACATGGCAATGCAGTTTCTCAGAAAGCTTCTCTTTAGTTATTATGTGAGGATATTTCCCTTATCACCATGGGCCCCAATAGGCTCCCAAATATCACTTTGCAGATTCCACGAAAAGAGTGTTAGCAAACTGCTTCTTGAGGCAGAGGTTGTAACTCTGTGAGATGAACTCACAGATCAGAAAGAAGTTTCTCAGAAAGCTTCTTTCACGTTTTGAACGGATGAAATTTCCTTTATCAGCGTAGGCCTCAATGTGATCCAAAGAAGCCCTTCTCAGATTCCTCAAAGACAGTGTTAATGGACTGCTCCACGAAACATAAGTGTAACTCTGTGAGATGAATTCACACATCACCAAGAAGTTTCTAAGAAAGCTTCTTTCTTGTTTTCATCTGTGGATATTTCCTTTGTCACTGTAATGTTCATTGCGCTATGAAGTATCTAATTGCAGATTTCCAGAAAACTGTGCTAACAAACAGATCACAGAAGAGAAACGTGTAACTCTGTGAGTTGCATTCACACATGGCAATGCAGTTTCTCAGAAAGCTTCTCTTTAGTTATTATGTGAGGATATTTCCCTTATCACCATGGGCCCCAATAGGCTCCCAAATATCACTTTGCAGATTCCACGAAAAGAGTGTTAGCAAACTGCTTCTTGAGGCAGAGGTTGTAACTCTGTGAGATGAACTCACAGATCAGAAAGAAGTTTCTCAGAAAGCTTCTTTCACGTTTTGAACGGATGAAATTTCCTTTATCAGCGTAGGCCTCAATGTGATCCAAAGAAGCCCTTCTCAGATTCCTCAAAGACAGTGTTAATGGACTGCTCCACGAAACATAAGTGTAACTCTGTGAGATGAATTCACACATCACCAAGAAGTTTCTAAGAAAGCTTCTTTCTTGTTTTCATCTGTGGATATTTCCTTTGTCACTGTAATGTTCATTGCGCTATGAAGTATCTAATTGCAGATTTCCAGAAAACTGTGCTAACAAACAGATCACAGAAGAGAAACGTGTAACTCTGTGAGTTGCATTCACACATGGCAATGCAGTTTCTCAGAAAGCTTCTCTTTAGTTATTATGTGAGGATATTTCCCTTATCACCATGGGCCCCAATAGGCTCCCAAATATCACTTTGCAGATTCCACGAAAAGAGTGTTAGCAAACTGCTTCTTGAGGCAGAGGTTGTAACTCTGTGAGATGAACTCACAGATCAGAAAGAAGTTTCTCAGAAAGCTTCTTTCACGTTTTGAACGGATGAAATTTCCTTTATCAGCGTAGGCCTCAATGTGATCCAAAGAAGCCCTTCTCAGATTCCTCAAAGACAGTGTTAATGGACTGCTCCACGAAACATAAGTGTAACTCTGTGAGATGAATTCACACATCACCAAGAAGTTTCTAAGAAAGCTTCTTTCTTGTTTTCATCTGTGGATATTTCCTTTGTCACTGTAATGTTCATTGCGCTATGAAGTATCTAATTGCAGATTTCCAGAAAACTGTGCTAACAAACAGATCACAGAAGAGAAACGTGTAACTCTGTGAGTTGCATTCACACATGGCAATGCAGTTTCTCAGAAAGCTTCTCTTTAGTTATTATGTGAGGATATTTCCCTTATCACCATGGGCCCCAATAGGCTCCCAAATATCACTTTGCAGATTCCACGAAAAGAGTGTTAGCAAACTGCTTCTTGAGGCAGAGGTTGTAACTCTGTGAGATGAACTCACAGATCAGAAAGAAGTTTCTCAGAAAGCTTCTTTCACGTTTTGAACGGATGAAATTTCCTTTATCAGCGTAGGCCTCAATGTGATCCAAAGAAGCCCTTCTCAGATTCCTCAAAGACAGTGTTAATGGACTGCTCCACGAAACATAAGTGTAACTCTGTGAGATGAATTCACACATCACCAAGAAGTTTCTAAGAAAGCTTCTTTCTTGTTTTCATCTGTGGATATTTCCTTTGTCACTGTAATGTTCATTGCGCTATGAAGTATCTAATTGCAGATTTCCAGAAAACTGTGCTAACAAACAGATCACAGAAGAGAAACGTGTAACTCTGTGAGTTGCATTCACACATGGCAATGCAGTTTCTCAGAAAGCTTCTCTTTAGTTATTATGTGAGGATATTTCCCTTATCACCATGGGCCCCAATAGGCTCCCAAATATCACTTTGCAGATTCCACGAAAAGAGTGTTAGCAAACTGCTTCTTGAGGCAGAGGTTGTAACTCTGTGAGATGAACTCACAGATCAGAAAGAAGTTTCTCAGAAAGCTTCTTTCACGTTTTGAACGGATGAAATTTCCTTTATCAGCGTAGGCCTCAATGTGATCCAAAGAAGCCCTTCTCAGATTCCTCAAAGACAGTGTTAATGGACTGCTCCACGAAACATAAGTGTAACTCTGTGAGATGAATTCACACATCACCAAGAAGTTTCTAAGAAAGCTTCTTTCTTGTTTTCATCTGTGGATATTTCCTTTGTCACTGTAATGTTCATTGCGCTATGAAGTATCTAATTGCAGATTTCCAGAAAACTGTGCTAACAAACAGATCACAGAAGAGAAACGTGTAACTCTGTGAGTTGCATTCACACATGGCAATGCAGTTTCTCAGAAAGCTTCTCTTTAGTTATTATGTGAGGATATTTCCCTTATCACCATGGGCCCCAATAGGCTCCCAAATATCACTTTGCAGATTCCACGAAAAGAGTGTTAGCAAACTGCTTCTTGAGGCAGAGGTTGTAACTCTGTGAGATGAACTCACAGATCAGAAAGAAGTTTCTCAGAAAGCTTCTTTCACGTTTTGAACGGATGAAATTTCCTTTATCAGCGTAGGCCTCAATGTGATCCAAAGAAGCCCTTCTCAGATTCCTCAAAGACAGTGTTAATGGACTGCTCCACGAAACATAAGTGTAACTCTGTGAGATGAATTCACACATCACCAAGAAGTTTCTAAGAAAGCTTCTTTCTTGTTTTCATCTGTGGATATTTCCTTTGTCACTGTAATGTTCATTGCGCTATGAAGTATCTAATTGCAGATTTCCAGAAAACTGTGCTAACAAACAGATCACAGAAGAGAAACGTGTAACTCTGTGAGTTGCATTCACACATGGCAATGCAGTTTCTCAGAAAGCTTCTCTTTAGTTATTATGTGAGGATATTTCCCTTATCACCATGGGCCCCAATAGGCTCCCAAATATCACTTTGCAGATTCCACGAAAAGAGTGTTAGCAAACTGCTTCTTGAGGCAGAGGTTGTAACTCTGTGAGATGAACTCACAGATCAGAAAGAAGTTTCTCAGAAAGCTTCTTTCACGTTTTGAACGGATGAAATTTCCTTTATCAGCGTAGGCCTCAATGTGATCCAAAGAAGCCCTTCTCAGATTCCTCAAAGACAGTGTTAATGGACTGCTCCACGAAACATAAGTGTAACTCTGTGAGATGAATTCACACATCACCAAGAAGTTTCTAAGAAAGCTTCTTTCTTGTTTTCATCTGTGGATATTTCCTTTGTCACTGTAATGTTCATTGCGCTATGAAGTATCTAATTGCAGATTTCCAGAAAACTGTGCTAACAAACAGATCACAGAAGAGAAACGTGTAACTCTGTGAGTTGCATTCACACATGGCAATGCAGTTTCTCAGAAAGCTTCTCTTTAGTTATTATGTGAGGATATTTCCCTTATCACCATGGGCCCCAATAGGCTCCCAAATATCACTTTGCAGATTCCACGAAAAGAGTGTTAGCAAACTGCTTCTTGAGGCAGAGGTTGTAACTCTGTGAGATGAACTCACAGATCAGAAAGAAGTTTCTCAGAAAGCTTCTTTCACGTTTTGAACGGATGAAATTTCCTTTATCAGCGTAGGCCTCAATGTGATCCAAAGAAGCCCTTCTCAGATTCCTCAAAGACAGTGTTAATGGACTGCTCCACGAAACATAAGTGTAACTCTGTGAGATGAATTCACACATCACCAAGAAGTTTCTAAGAAAGCTTCTTTCTTGTTTTCATCTGTGGATATTTCCTTTGTCACTGTAATGTTCATTGCGCTATGAAGTATCTAATTGCAGATTTCCAGAAAACTGTGCTAACAAACAGATCACAGAAGAGAAACGTGTAACTCTGTGAGTTGCATTCACACATGGCAATGCAGTTTCTCAGAAAGCTTCTCTTTAGTTATTATGTGAGGATATTTCCCTTATCACCATGGGCCCCAATAGGCTCCCAAATATCACTTTGCAGATTCCACGAAAAGAGTGTTAGCAAACTGCTTCTTGAGGCAGAGGTTGTAACTCTGTGAGATGAACTCACAGATCAGAAAGAAGTTTCTCAGAAAGCTTCTTTCACGTTTTGAACGGATGAAATTTCCTTTATCAGCGTAGGCCTCAATGTGATCCAAAGAAGCCCTTCTCAGATTCCTCAAAGACAGTGTTAATGGACTGCTCCACGAAACATAAGTGTAACTCTGTGAGATGAATTCACACATCACCAAGAAGTTTCTAAGAAAGCTTCTTTCTTGTTTTCATCTGTGGATATTTCCTTTGTCACTGTAATGTTCATTGCGCTATGAAGTATCTAATTGCAGATTTCCAGAAAACTGTGCTAACAAACAGATCACAGAAGAGAAACGTGTAACTCTGTGAGTTGCATTCACACATGGCAATGCAGTTTCTCAGAAAGCTTCTCTTTAGTTATTATGTGAGGATATTTCCCTTATCACCATGGGCCCCAATAGGCTCCCAAATATCACTTTGCAGATTCCACGAAAAGAGTGTTAGCAAACTGCTTCTTGAGGCAGAGGTTGTAACTCTGTGAGATGAACTCACAGATCAGAAAGAAGTTTCTCAGAAAGCTTCTTTCACGTTTTGAACGGATGAAATTTCCTTTATCAGCGTAGGCCTCAATGTGATCCAAAGAAGCCCTTCTCAGATTCCTCAAAGACAGTGTTAATGGACTGCTCCACGAAACATAAGTGTAACTCTGTGAGATGAATTCACACATCACCAAGAAGTTTCTAAGAAAGCTTCTTTCTTGTTTTCATCTGTGGATATTTCCTTTGTCACTGTAATGTTCATTGCGCTATGAAGTATCTAATTGCAGATTTCCAGAAAACTGTGCTAACAAACAGATCACAGAAGAGAAACGTGTAACTCTGTGAGTTGCATTCACACATGGCAATGCAGTTTCTCAGAAAGCTTCTCTTTAGTTATTATGTGAGGATATTTCCCTTATCACCATGGGCCCCAATAGGCTCCCAAATATCACTTTGCAGATTCCACGAAAAGAGTGTTAGCAAACTGCTTCTTGAGGCAGAGGTTGTAACTCTGTGAGATGAACTCACAGATCAGAAAGAAGTTTCTCAGAAAGCTTCTTTCACGTTTTGAACGGATGAAATTTCCTTTATCAGCGTAGGCCTCAATGTGATCCAAAGAAGCCCTTCTCAGATTCCTCAAAGACAGTGTTAATGGACTGCTCCACGAAACATAAGTGTAACTCTGTGAGATGAATTCACACATCACCAAGAAGTTTCTAAGAAAGCTTCTTTCTTGTTTTCATCTGTGGATATTTCCTTTGTCACTGTAATGTTCATTGCGCTATGAAGTATCTAATTGCAGATTTCCAGAAAACTGTGCTAACAAACAGATCACAGAAGAGAAACGTGTAACTCTGTGAGTTGCATTCACACATGGCAATGCAGTTTCTCAGAAAGCTTCTCTTTAGTTATTATGTGAGGATATTTCCCTTATCACCATGGGCCCCAATAGGCTCCCAAATATCACTTTGCAGATTCCACGAAAAGAGTGTTAGCAAACTGCTTCTTGAGGCAGAGGTTGTAACTCTGTGAGATGAACTCACAGATCAGAAAGAAGTTTCTCAGAAAGCTTCTTTCACGTTTTGAACGGATGAAATTTCCTTTATCAGCGTAGGCCTCAATGTGATCCAAAGAAGCCCTTCTCAGATTCCTCAAAGACAGTGTTAATGGACTGCTCCACGAAACATAAGTGTAACTCTGTGAGATGAATTCACACATCACCAAGAAGTTTCTAAGAAAGCTTCTTTCTTGTTTTCATCTGTGGATATTTCCTTTGTCACTGTAATGTTCATTGCGCTATGAAGTATCTAATTGCAGATTTCCAGAAAACTGTGCTAACAAACAGATCACAGAAGAGAAACGTGTAACTCTGTGAGTTGCATTCACACATGGCAATGCAGTTTCTCAGAAAGCTTCTCTTTAGTTATTATGTGAGGATATTTCCCTTATCACCATGGGCCCCAATAGGCTCCCAAATATCACTTTGCAGATTCCACGAAAAGAGTGTTAGCAAACTGCTTCTTGAGGCAGAGGTTGTAACTCTGTGAGATGAACTCACAGATCAGAAAGAAGTTTCTCAGAAAGCTTCTTTCACGTTTTGAACGGATGAAATTTCCTTTATCAGCGTAGTAGGCCTCAATGTGATCCAAAGAAGCCCTTCTCAGATTCCTCAAAGACAGTGTTAATGGACTGCTCCACGAAACATAAGTGTAACTCTGTGAGATGAATTCACACAACACCAAGAAGTTTCTAAGAAAGCTTCTTTCTAGTTTTCATCTGTGGATATTTCCTTTGTCACTGTAATGTTCAGTAACTCTGTGAGTTGCATTCACACATGGCAATGCAGTTTCTCAGAAAGCTTCTCTTTAGTTATTATGTGAGGATATTTCCCTTATCACCATGGGCCCCAATAGGCTCCCAAATATCACTTTGCAGATTCCACGAAAAGAGTGTTAGCAAACTGCTTCTTGAGGCAGAGGTTGTAACTCTGTGAGATGAACTCACAGATCAGAAAGAAGTTTCTCAGAAAGCTTCTTTCACGTTTTGAACGGATGAAATTTCCTTTATCAGCGTAGGCCTCAATGTGATCCAAAGAAGCCCTTCTCAGATTCCTCAAAGACAGTGTTAATGGACTGCTCCACGAAACATAAGTGTAACTCTGTGAGATGAATTCACACATCACCAAGAAGTTTCTAAGAAAGCTTCTTTCTTGTTTTCATCTGTGGATATTTCCTTTGTCACTGTAATGTTCATTGCGCTATGAAGTATCTAATTGCAGATTTCCAGAAAACTGTGCTAACAAACAGATCACAGAAGAGAAACGTGTAACTCTGTGAGTTGCATTCACACATGGCAATGCAGTTTCTCAGAAAGCTTCTCTTTAGTTATTATGTGAGGATATTTCCCTTATCACCATGGGCCCCAATAGGCTCCCAAATATCACTTTGCAGATTCCACGAAAAGAGTGTTAGCAAACTGCTTCTTGAGGCAGAGGTTGTAACTCTGTGAGATGAACTCACAGATCAGAAAGAAGTTTCTCAGAAAGCTTCTTTCACGTTTTGAACGGATGAAATTTCCTTTATCAGCGTAGGCCTCAATGTGATCCAAAGAAGCCCTTCTCAGATTCCTCAAAGACAGTGTTAATGGACTGCTCCACGAAACATAAGTGTAACTCTGTGAGATGAATTCACACATCACCAAGAAGTTTCTAAGAAAGCTTCTTTCTTGTTTTCATCTGTGGATATTCCTTTGTCACTGTAATGTTCATTGCGCTATGAAGTATCTAATTGCAGATTTCCAGAAAACTGTGCTAACAAACAGATCACAGAAGAGAAACGTGTAACTCTGTGAGTTGCATTCACACATGGCAATGCAGTTTCTCAGAAAGCTTCTCTTTAGTTATTATGTGAGGATATTTCCCTTATCACCATGGGCCCCAATAGGCTCCCAAATATCACTTTGCAGATTCCACGAAAAGAGTGTTAGCAAACTGCTTCTTGAGGCAGAGGTTGTAACTCTGTGAGATGAACTCACAGATCAGAAAGAAGTTTCTCAGAAAGCTTCTTTCACGTTTTGAACGGATGAAATTTCCTTTATCAGCGTAGGCCTCAATGTGATCCAAAGAAGCCCTTCTCAGATTCCTCAAAGACAGTGTTAATGGACTGCTCCACGAAACATAAGTGTAACTCTGTGAGATGAATTCACACATCACCAAGAAGTTTCTAAGAAAGCTTCTTTCTTGTTTTCATCTGTGGATATTCCTTTGTCACTGTAATGTTCATTGCGCTATGAAGTATCTAATTGCAGATTTCCAGAAAACTGTGCTAACAAACAGATCACAGAAGAGAAACGTGTAACTCTGTGAGTTGCATTCACACATGGCAATGCAGTTTCTCAGAAAGCTTCTCTTTAGTTATTATGTGAGGATATTTCCCTTATCACCATGGGCCCCAATAGGCTCCCAAATATCACTTTGCAGATTCCACGAAAAGAGTGTTAGCAAACTGCTTCTTGAGGCAGAGGTTGTAACTCTGTGAGATGAACTCACAGATCAGAAAGAAGTTTCTCAGAAAGCTTCTTTCACGTTTTGAACGGATGAAATTTCCTTTATCAGCGTAGGCCTCAATGTGATCCAAAGAAGCCCTTCTCAGATTCCTCAAAGACAGTGTTAATGGACTGCTCCACGAAACATAAGTGTAACTCTGTGAGATGAATTCACACATCACCAAGAAGTTTCTAAGAAAGCTTCTTTCTTGTTTTCATCTGTGGATATTCCTTTGTCACTGTAATGTTCATTGCGCTATGAAGTATCTAATTGCAGATTTCCAGAAAACTGTGCTAACAAACAGATCACAGAAGAGAAACGTGTAACTCTGTGAGTTGCATTCACACATGGCAATGCAGTTTCTCAGAAAGCTTCTCTTTAGTTATTATGTGAGGATATTTCCCTTATCACCATGGGCCCCAATAGGCTCCCAAATATCACTTTGCAGATTCCACGAAAAGAGTGTTAGCAAACTGCTTCTTGAGGCAGAGGTTGTAACTCTGTGAGATGAACTCACAGATCAGAAAGAAGTTTCTCAGAAAGCTTCTTTCACGTTTTGAACGGATGAAATTTCCTTTATCAGCGTAGGCCTCAATGTGATCCAAAGAAGCCCTTCTCAGATTCCTCAAAGACAGTGTTAATGGACTGCTCCACGAAACATAAGTGTAACTCTGTGAGATGAATTCACACATCACCAAGAAGTTTCTAAGAAAGCTTCTTTCTTGTTTTCATCTGTGGATATTTCCTTTGTCACTGTAATGTTCATTGCGCTATGAAGTATCTAATTGCAGATTTCCAGAAAACTGTGCTAACAAACAGATCACAGAAGAGAAACGTGTAACTCTGTGAGTTGCATTCACACATGGCAATGCAGTTTCTCAGAAAGCTTCTCTTTAGTTATTATGTGAGGATATTTCCCTTATCACCATGGGCCCCAATAGGCTCCCAAATATCACTTTGCAGATTCCACGAAAAGAGTGTTAGCAAACTGCTTCTTGAGGCAGAGGTTGTAACTCTGTGAGATGAACTCACAGATCAGAAAGAAGTTTCTCAGAAAGCTTCTTTCACGTTTTGAACGGATGAAATTTCCTTTATCAGCGTAGGCCTCAATGTGATCCAAAGAAGCCCTTCTCAGATTCCTCAAAGACAGTGTTAATGGACTGCTCCACGAAACATAAGTGTAACTCTGTGAGATGAATTCACACATCACCAAGAAGTTTCTAAGAAAGCTTCTTTCTTGTTTTCATCTGTGGATATTTCCTTTGTCACTGTAATGTTCATTGCGCTATGAAGTATCTAATTGCAGATTTCCAGAAAACTGTGCTAACAAACAGATCACAGAAGAGAAACGTGTAACTCTGTGAGTTGCATTCACACATGGCAATGCAGTTTCTCAGAAAGCTTCTCTTTAGTTATTATGTGAGGATATTTCCCTTATCACCATGGGCCCCAATAGGCTCCCAAATATCACTTTGCAGATTCCACGAAAAGAGTGTTAGCAAACTGCTTCTTGAGGCAGAGGTTGTAACTCTGTGAGATGAACTCACAGATCAGAAAGAAGTTTCTCAGAAAGCTTCTTTCACGTTTTGAACGGATGAAATTTCCTTTATCAGCGTAGGCCTCAATGTGATCCAAAGAAGCCCTTCTCAGATTCCTCAAAGACAGTGTTAATGGACTGCTCCACGAAACATAAGTGTAACTCTGTGAGATGAATTCACACATCACCAAGAAGTTTCTAAGAAAGCTTCTTTCTTGTTTTCATCTGTGGATATTCCTTTGTCACTGTAATGTTCATTGCGCTATGAAGTATCTAATTGCAGATTTCCAGAAAACTGTGCTAACAAACAGATCACAGAAGAGAAACGTGTAACTCTGTGAGTTGCATTCACACATGGCAATGCAGTTTCTCAGAAAGCTTCTCTTTAGTTATTATGTGAGGATATTTCCCTTATCACCATGGGCCCCAATAGGCTCCCAAATATCACTTTGCAGATTCCACGAAAAGAGTGTTAGCAAACTGCTTCTTGAGGCAGAGGTTGTAACTCTGTGAGATGAACTCACAGATCAGAAAGAAGTTTCTCAGAAAGCTTCTTTCACGTTTTGAACGGATGAAATTTCCTTTATCAGCGTAGGCCTCAATGTGATCCAAAGAAGCCCTTCTCAGATTCCTCAAAGACAGTGTTAATGGACTGCTCCACGAAACATAAGTGTAACTCTGTGAGATGAATTCACACATCACCAAGAAGTTTCTAAGAAAGCTTCTTTCTTGTTTTCTTCTGTGGATATTCCTTTGTCACTGTAATGTTCTTTGCGCTATGAAGTATCTAATTGCAGATTTCCAGAAAACTGTGCTAACAAACAGATCACAGAAGAGAAACGTGTAACTCTGTGAGTTGCATTCACACATGGCAATGCAGTTTCTCAGAAAGCTTCTCTTTAGTTATTATGTGAGGATATTTCCCTTATCACCATGGGCCCCAATAGGCTCCCAAATATCACTTTGCAGATTCCACGAAAAGAGTGTTAGCAAACTGCTTCTTGAGGCAGAGGTTGTAACTCTGTGAGATGAACTCACAGATCAGAAAGAAGTTTCTCAGAAAGCTTCTTTCTCATTTTTATTGGAAGATGTTTCCATTGGCCCCATTGTTTCAAAGGGATCGGGAATATCTGTTCTCAGATTCCACACAAATAGGGCTAGGCCACGGCCCCACGAAATACAGCTGCAACTTAGTGAGTTGAATTCACACATCACAAAGCGGTTTCTCAGAAAGCTTCTTTCTTTAGTAAGACGAGGTTATTTGTGGTCTTGGAGCGCCACCGTGTGTCCTATTGCAGATACTGCGAAAATTCTGCTAGGAAGTTTCTCAGTGGAAACAATGATGGACATCTGTGGGGTGAATTCACCCACAACAAAGAAGTTTTTGAGAAGGCTTCTCTGCAGGTTTCTCTGAGGATAGTTCCTTATTCAGTATGCGATTTAATGATATCCAAGACATCACATCTGAGATTCCTCAAAATGAGTGCTAGGAAACTCCTCCGAGAAAGGGTGATAGAACACTGTGAAATGAATTCACATATCACAAAGCAGTTTCTCAGAAAGTTTGGTTCCTCTTTCTCTTGAAGGATATTTCCTTTCTCCTTCTATTCTTCAAAGCTATCTGAAATATCACTTCTCGGAATCCACGGAAACAGTCCTAAGAAACGGCTCACAGAAGAGAAACTGTGTAACATCTGTGAGTTGCATTCACACATGGCAATGCAGTTTCTCAGAAAGCTTCTCTTTAGTTATTATGTGAGGATATTTCCCTTATCACCATGGGCCCCAATAGGCTCCCAAATATCACTTTGCAGATTCCACGAAAAGAGTGTTAGCAAACTGCTTCTTGAGGCAGAGGTTGTAACTCTGTGAGATGAACTCACAGATCAGAAAGAAGTTTCTCAGAAAGCTTCTTTCACGTTTTGAACGGATGAAATTTCCTTTATCAGCGTAGGCCTCAATGTGATCCAAAGAAGCCCTTCTCAGATTCCTCAAAGACAGTGTTAATGGACTGCTCCACGAAACATAAGTGTAACTCTGTGAGATGAATTCACACATCACCAAGAAGTTTCTAAGAAAGCTTCTTTCTTGTTTTCATCTGTGGATATTTCCTTTGTCACTGTAATGTTCATTGCGCTATGAAGTATCTAATTGCAGATTTCCAGAAAACTGTGCTAACAAACAGATCACAGAAGAGAAACGTGTAACTCTGTGAGTTGCATTCACACATGGCAATGCAGTTTCTCAGAAAGCTTCTCTTTAGTTATTATGTGAGGATATTTCCCTTATCACCATGGGCCCCAATAGGCTCCCAAATATCACTTTGCAGATTCCACGAAAAGAGTGTTAGCAAACTGCTTCTTGAGGCAGAGGTTGTAACTCTGTGAGATGAACTCACAGATCAGAAAGAAGTTTCTCAGAAAGCTTCTTTCACGTTTTGAACGGATGAAATTTCCTTTATCAGCGTAGGCCTCAATGTGATCCAAAGAAGCCCTTCTCAGATTCCTCAAAGACAGTGTTAATGGACTGCTCCACGAAACATAAGTGTAACTCTGTGAGATGAATTCACACATCACCAAGAAGTTTCTAAGAAAGCTTCTTTCTTGTTTTCATCTGTGGATATTTCCTTTGTCACTGTAATGTTCATTGCGCTATGAAGTATCTAATTGCAGATTTCCAGAAAACTGTGCTAACAAACAGATCACAGAAGAGAAACGTGTAACTCTGTGAGTTGCATTCACACATGGCAATGCAGTTTCTCAGAAAGCTTCTCTTTAGTTATTATGTGAGGATATTTCCCTTATCACCATGGGCCCCAATAGGCTCCCAAATATCACTTTGCAGATTCCACGAAAAGAGTGTTAGCAAACTGCTTCTTGAGGCAGAGGTTGTAACTCTGTGAGATGAACTCACAGATCAGAAAGAAGTTTCTCAGAAAGCTTCTTTCACGTTTTGAACGGATGAAATTTCCTTTATCAGCGTAGGCCTCAATGTGATCCAAAGAAGCCCTTCTCAGATTCCTCAAAGACAGTGTTAATGGACTGCTCCACGAAACATAAGTGTAACTCTGTGAGATGAATTCACACATCACCAAGAAGTTTCTAAGAAAGCTTCTTTCTTGTTTTCATCTGTGGATATTCCTTTGTCACTGTAATGTTCTTTGCGCTATGAAGTATCTAATTGCAGATTTCCAGAAAACTGTGCTAACAAACAGATCACAGAAGAGAAACGTGTAACTCTGTGAGTTGCATTCACACATGGCAATGCAGTTTCTCAGAAAGCTTCTCTTTAGTTATTATGTGAGGATATTTCCCTTATCACCATGGGCCCCAATAGGCTCCCAAATATCACTTTGCAGATTCCACGAAAAGAGTGTTAGCAAACTGCTTCTTGAGGCAGAGGTTGTAACTCTGTGAGATGAACTCACAGATCAGAAAGAAGTTTCTCAGAAAGCTTCTTTCACGTTTTGAACGGATGAAATTTCCTTTATCAGCGTAGGCCTCAATGTGATCCAAAGAAGCCCTTCTCAGATTCCTCAAAGACAGTGTTAATGGACTGCTCCACGAAACATAAGTGTAACTCTGTGAGATGAATTCACACATCACCAAGAAGTTTCTAAGAAAGCTTCTTTCTTGTTTTCATCTGTGGATATTTCCTTTGTCACTGTAATGTTCATTGCGCTATGAAGTATCTAATTGCAGATTTCCAGAAAACTGTGCTAACAAACAGATCACAGAAGAGAAACGTGTAACTCTGTGAGTTGCATTCACACATGGCAATGCAGTTTCTCAGAAAGCTTCTCTTTAGTTATTATGTGAGGATATTTCCCTTATCACCATGGGCCCCAATAGGCTCCCAAATATCACTTTGCAGATTCCACGAAAAGAGTGTTAGCAAACTGCTTCTTGAGGCAGAGGTTGTAACTCTGTGAGATGAACTCACAGATCAGAAAGAAGTTTCTCAGAAAGCTTCTTTCACGTTTTGAACGGATGAAATTTCCTTTATCAGCGTAGGCCTCAATGTGATCCAAAGAAGCCCTTCTCAGATTCCTCAAAGACAGTGTTAATGGACTGCTCCACGAAACATAAGTGTAACTCTGTGAGATGAATTCACACATCACCAAGAAGTTTCTAAGAAAGCTTCTTTCTTGTTTTCATCTGTGGATATTTCCTTTGTCACTGTAATGTTCATTGCGCTATGAAGTATCTAATTGCAGATTTCCAGAAAACTGTGCTAACAAACAGATCACAGAAGAGAAACGTGTAACTCTGTGAGTTGCATTCACACATGGCAATGCAGTTTCTCAGAAAGCTTCTCTTTAGTTATTATGTGAGGATATTTCCCTTATCACCATGGGCCCCAATAGGCTCCCAAATATCACTTTGCAGATTCCACGAAAAGAGTGTTAGCAAACTGCTTCTTGAGGCAGAGGTTGTAACTCTGTGAGATGAACTCACAGATCAGAAAGAAGTTTCTCAGAAAGCTTCTTTCACGTTTTGAACGGATGAAATTTCCTTTATCAGCGTAGGCCTCAATGTGATCCAAAGAAGCCCTTCTCAGATTCCTCAAAGACAGTGTTAATGGACTGCTCCACGAAACATAAGTGTAACTCTGTGAGATGAATTCACACATCACCAAGAAGTTTCTAAGAAAGCTTCTTTCTTGTTTTCATCTGTGGATATTCCTTTGTCACTGTAATGTTCATTGCGCTATGAAGTATCTAATTGCAGATTTCCAGAAAACTGTGCTAACAAACAGATCACAGAAGAGAAACGTGTAACTCTGTGAGTTGCATTCACACATGGCAATGCAGTTTCTCAGAAAGCTTCTCTTTAGTTATTATGTGAGGATATTTCCCTTATCACCATGGGCCCCAATAGGCTCCCAAATATCACTTTGCAGATTCCACGAAAAGAGTGTTAGCAAACTGCTTCTTGAGGCAGAGGTTGTAACTCTGTGAGATGAACTCACAGATCAGAAAGAAGTTTCTCAGAAAGCTTCTTTCACGTTTTGAACGGATGAAATTTCCTTTATCAGCGTAGGCCTCAATGTGATCCAAAGAAGCCCTTCTCAGATTCCTCAAAGACAGTGTTAATGGACTGCTCCACGAAACATAAGTGTAACTCTGTGAGATGAATTCACACATCACCAAGAAGTTTCTAAGAAAGCTTCTTTCTTGTTTTCTTCTGTGGATATTCCTTTGTCACTGTAATGTTCTTTGCGCTATGAAGTATCTAATTGCAGATTTCCAGAAAACTGTGCTAACAAACAGATCACAGAAGAGAAACGTGTAACTCTGTGAGTTGCATTCACACATGGCAATGCAGTTTCTCAGAAAGCTTCTCTTTAGTTATTATGTGAGGATATTTCCCTTATCACCATGGGCCCCAATAGGCTCCCAAATATCACTTTGCAGATTCCACGAAAAGAGTGTTAGCAAACTGCTTCTTGAGGCAGAGGTTGTAACTCTGTGAGATGAACTCACAGATCAGAAAGAAGTTTCTCAGAAAGCTTCTTTCTCATTTTTATTGGAAGATGTTTCCATTGGCCCCATTGTTTTCAAAGGGATCGGGAATATCTGTTCTCAGATTCCACACAAATAGGGCTAGGCCACGGCCCCACGAAATACAGCTGCAACTTAGTGAGTTGAATTCACACATCACAAAGCGGTTTCTCAGAAAGCTTCTTTCTTTAGTAAGACGAGGTTATTTGTGGTCTTGGAGCGCCACCGTGTGTCCTATTGCAGATACTGCGAAAATTCTGCTAGGAAGTTTCTCAGTGGAAACAATGATGGACATCTGTGGGGTGAATTCACCCACAACAAAGAAGTTTTTGAGAAGGCTTCTCTGCAGGTTTCTCTGAGGATAGTTCCTTATTCAGCATGCGATTTAATGATATCCAAGACATCACATCTGAGATTCCTCAAAATGAGTGCTAGGAAACTCCTCCGAGAAAGGGTGATAGAACACTGTGAAATGAATTCACATATCACAAAAGCAGTTTCTCAGAAAGTTTGGTTCCTCTTTCTCTTGAAGGATATTTCCTTTCTCCTTCTATTCTTCAATGCTATCTGAAATATCACTTCTCGGAATCCACGAAAACAGTCCTAAGAAACGGCTCCAAAAAACACTGGCGTAACACTGTGAGTTGCATTCACACATGGCAATGCAGTTTCTCAGAAAGCTTCTCTTTAGTTATTATGTGAGGATATTTCCTTTATCACCATGGGCCCCAATAGGCTCCCAAATATCACTTTGCAGATTCCACGAAAAGAGTGTTAGCAAACTGCTTCTTGAGGCAGAGGTTGTAACTCTGTGAGATGAACTCACAGATCAGAAAGAAGTTTCTCAGAAAGCTTCTTTCACGTTTTGAACGGATGAAATTTCCTTTATCAGCGTAGGCCTCAATGTGATCCAAAGAAGCCCTTCTCAGATTCCTCAAAGACAGTGTTAATGGACTGCTCCACGAAACATAAGTGTAACTCTGTGAGATGAATTCACACATCACCAAGAAGTTTCTAAGAAAGCTTCTTTCTTGTTTTCATCTGTGGATATTTCCTTTGTCACTGTAATGTTCATTGCGCTATGAAGTATCTAATTGCAGATTTCCAGAAAACTGTGCTAACAAACAGATCACAGAAGAGAAACGTGTAACTCTGTGAGTTGCATTCACACATGGCAATGCAGTTTCTCAGAAAGCTTCTCTTTAGTTATTATGTGAGGATATTTCCCTTATCACCATGGGCCCCAATAGGCTCCCAAATATCACTTTGCAGATTCCACGAAAAGAGTGTTAGCAAACTGCTTCTTGAGGCAGAGGTTGTAACTCTGTGAGATGAACTCACAGATCAGAAAGAAGTTTCTCAGAAAGCTTCTTTCACGTTTTGAACGGATGAAATTTCCTTTATCAGCGTAGGCCTCAATGTGATCCAAAGAAGCCCTTCTCAGATTCCTCAAAGACAGTGTTAATGGACTGCTCCACGAAACATAAGTGTAACTCTGTGAGATGAATTCACACATCACCAAGAAGTTTCTAAGAAAGCTTCTTTCTTGTTTTCATCTGTGGATATTTCCTTTGTCACTGTAATGTTCATTGCGCTATGAAGTATCTAATTGCAGATTTCCAGAAAACTGTGCTAACAAACAGATCACAGAAGAGAAACGTGTAACTCTGTGAGTTGCATTCACACATGGCAATGCAGTTTCTCAGAAAGCTTCTCTTTAGTTATTATGTGAGGATATTTCCCTTATCACCATGGGCCCCAATAGGCTCCCAAATATCACTTTGCAGATTCCACGAAAAGAGTGTTAGCAAACTGCTTCTTGAGGCAGAGGTTGTAACTCTGTGAGATGAACTCACAGATCAGAAAGAAGTTTCTCAGAAAGCTTCTTTCACGTTTTGAACGGATGAAATTTCCTTTATCAGCGTAGGCCTCAATGTGATCCAAAGAAGCCCTTCTCAGATTCCTCAAAGACAGTGTTAATGGACTGCTCCACGAAACATAAGTGTAACTCTGTGAGATGAATTCACACATCACCAAGAAGTTTCTAAGAAAGCTTCTTTCTTGTTTTCATCTGTGGATATTTCCTTTGTCACTGTAATGTTCATTGCGCTATGAAGTATCTAATTGCAGATTTCCAGAAAACTGTGCTAACAAACAGATCACAGAAGAGAAACGTGTAACTCTGTGAGTTGCATTCACACATGGCAATGCAGTTTCTCAGAAAGCTTCTCTTTAGTTATTATGTGAGGATATTTCCCTTATCACCATGGGCCCCAATAGGCTCCCAAATATCACTTTGCAGATTCCACGAAAAGAGTGTTAGCAAACTGCTTCTTGAGGCAGAGGTTGTAACTCTGTGAGATGAACTCACAGATCAGAAAGAAGTTTCTCAGAAAGCTTCTTTCACGTTTTGAACGGATGAAATTTCCTTTATCAGCGTAGGCCTCAATGTGATCCAAAGAAGCCCTTCTCAGATTCCTCAAAGACAGTGTTAATGGACTGCTCCACGAAACATAAGTGTAACTCTGTGAGATGAATTCACACATCACCAAGAAGTTTCTAAGAAAGCTTCTTTCTTGTTTTCATTCTGTGGATATTCCTTTGTCACTGTAATGTTCTTTGCGCTATGAAGTATCTAATTGCAGATTTCCAGAAAACTGTGCTAACAAACAGATCACAGAAGAGAAACGTGTAACTCTGTGAGTTGCATTCACACATGGCAATGCAGTTTCTCAGAAAGCTTCTCTTTAGTTATTATGTGAGGATATTTCCCTTATCACCATGGGCCCCTATAGGCTCCCAAATATCACTTTGCAGATTCCACGAAAAGAGTGTTAGCAAACTGCTTCTTGAGGCAGAGGTTGTAACTCTGTGAGATGAACTCACAGATCAGAAAGAAGTTTCTCAGAAAGCTTCTTTCTCATTTTTATTGGAAGATGTTTCCATTGGCCCCATTGTTTTCAAAGGGATCGGGAATATCTGTTCTCAGATTCCACACAAATAGGGCTAGGCCACGGCCCCACGAAATACAGCTGCAACTTAGTGAGTTGAATTCACACATCACAAAGCGGTTTCTCAGAAAGCTTCTTTCTTTAGTAAGACGAGGTTATTTGTGGTCTTGGAGCGCCACCGTGTGTCCTATTGCAGATACTGCGAAAATTCTGCTAGGAAGTTTCTCAGTGGAAACAATGATGGACATCTGTGGGGTGAATTCACCCACAACAAAGAAGTTTTTGAGAAGGCTTCTCTGCAGGTTTCTCTGAGGATAGTTCCTTATTCAGCATGCGATTTAATGATATCCAAGACATCACATCTGAGATTCCTCAAAATGAGTGCTAGGAAACTCCTCCGAGAAAGGGTGATAGAACACTGTGAAATGAATTCACATATCACAAAGCAGTTTCTCAGAAAGTTTGGTTCCTCTTTCTCTTGAAGGATATTTCCTTTCTCCTTCTATTCTTCAAAGCTATCTGAAATATCACTTCTCGGAATCCACGGAAACAGTCCTAAGAAACGGCTCCAAAAACACTGGCGTAACACTGTGAGTTGCATTCACACATGGCAATGCAGTTTCTCAGAAAGCTTCTCTTTAGTTATTATGTGAGGATATTTCCTTATCACCATGGGCCCCAATAGGCTCCCAAATATCACTTTGCAGATTCCACGAAAAGAGTGTTAGCAAACTGCTTCTTGAGGCAGAGGTTGTAACTCTGTGAGATGAACTCACAGATCAGAAAGAAGTTTCTCAGAAAGCTTCTTTCACGTTTTGAACGGATGAAATTTCCTTTATCAGCGTAGGCCTCAATGTGATCCAAAGAAGCCCTTCTCAGATTCCTCAAAGACAGTGTTAATGGACTGCTCCACGAAACATAAGTGTAACTCTGTGAGATGAATTCACACATCACCAAGAAGTTTCTAAGAAAGCTTCTTTCTTGTTTTCATCTGTGGATATTTCCTTTGTCACTGTAATGTTCATTGCGCTATGAAGTATCTAATTGCAGATTTCCAGAAAACTGTGCTAACAAACAGATCACAGAAGAGAAACGTGTAACTCTGTGAGTTGCATTCACACATGGCAATGCAGTTTCTCAGAAAGCTTCTCTTTAGTTATTATGTGAGGATATTTCCCTTATCACCATGGGCCCCAATAGGCTCCCAAATATCACTTTGCAGATTCCACGAAAAGAGTGTTAGCAAACTGCTTCTTGAGGCAGAGGTTGTAACTCTGTGAGATGAACTCACAGATCAGAAAGAAGTTTCTCAGAAAGCTTCTTTCACGTTTTGAACGGATGAAATTTCCTTTATCAGCGTAGGCCTCAATGTGATCCAAAGAAGCCCTTCTCAGATTCCTCAAAGACAGTGTTAATGGACTGCTCCACGAAACATAAGTGTAACTCTGTGAGATGAATTCACACATCACCAAGAAGTTTCTAAGAAAGCTTCTTTCTTGTTTTCATCTGTGGATATTCCTTTGTCACTGTAATGTTCATTGCGCTATGAAGTATCTAATTGCAGATTTCCAGAAAACTGTGCTAACAAACAGATCACAGAAGAGAAACGTGTAACTCTGTGAGTTGCATTCACACATGGCAATGCAGTTTCTCAGAAAGCTTCTCTTTAGTTATTATGTGAGGATATTTCCCTTATCACCATGGGCCCCAATAGGCTCCCAAATATCACTTTGCAGATTCCACGAAAAGAGTGTTAGCAAACTGCTTCTTGAGGCAGAGGTTGTAACTCTGTGAGATGAACTCACAGATCAGAAAGAAGTTTCTCAGAAAGCTTCTTTCACGTTTTGAACGGATGAAATTTCCTTTATCAGCGTAGGCCTCAATGTGATCCAAAGAAGCCCTTCTCAGATTCCTCAAAGACAGTGTTAATGGACTGCTCCACGAAACATAAGTGTAACTCTGTGAGATGAATTCACACATCACCAAGAAGTTTCTAAGAAAGCTTCTTTCTTGTTTTCTTCTGTGGATATTCCTTTGTCACTGTAATGTTCTTTGCGCTATGAAGTATCTAATTGCAGATTTCCAGAAAACTGTGCTAACAAACAGATCACAGAAGAGAAACGTGTAACTCTGTGAGTTGCATTCACACATGGCAATGCAGTTTCTCAGAAAGCTTCTCTTTAGTTATTATGTGAGGATATTTCCCTTATCACCATGGGCCCCAATAGGCTCCCAAATATCACTTTGCAGATTCCACGAAAAGAGTGTTAGCAAACTGCTTCTTGAGGCAGAGGTTGTAACTCTGTGAGATGAACTCACAGATCAGAAAGAAGTTTCTCAGAAAGCTTCTTTCACGTTTTGAACGGATGAAATTTCCTTTATCAGCGTAGGCCTCAATGTGATCCAAAGAAGCCCTTCTCAGATTCCTCAAAGACAGTGTTAATGGACTGCTCCACGAAACATAAGTGTAACTCTGTGAGATGAATTCACACAT
Organism: Rhinopithecus roxellana; assembly: GCF_007565055.1. Taxonomy (NCBI): domain Eukaryota; kingdom Metazoa; phylum Chordata; class Mammalia; order Primates; family Cercopithecidae; genus Rhinopithecus; species Rhinopithecus roxellana. Next base: position 51,039 of record NW_022143725.1, read on the forward strand.
CACCAAGAAGTTTCTAAGAAAGCTTCTTTCTTGTTTTCATCTGTGGATATTCCTTTGTCACTGTAATGTTCTTTGCGCTATGAAGTATCTAATTGCAGATTTCCAGAAAACTGTGCTAACAAACAGATCACAGAAGAGAAACGTGTAACTCTGTGAGTTGCATTCACACATGGCAATGCAGTTTCTCAGAAAGCTTCTCTTTAGTTATTATGTGAGGATATTTCCCTTATCACCATGGGCCCCAATAGGCTCCCAAATATCACTTTGCAGATTCCACGAAAAGAGTGTTAGCAAACTGCTTCTTGAGGCAGAGGTTGTAACTCTGTGAGATGAACTCACAGATCAGAAAGAAGTTTCTCAGAAAGCTTCTTTCACGTTTTGAACGGATGAAATTTCCTTTATCAGCGTAGGCCTCAATGTGATCCAAAGAAGCCCTTCTCAGATTCCTCAAAGACAGTGTTAATGGACTGCTCCACGAAACATAAGTGTAACTCTGTGAGATGAATTCACACATCACCAAGAAGTTTCTAAGAAAGCTTCTTTCTTGTTTTCTTCTGTGGATATTCCTTTGTCACTGTAATGTTCTTTGCGCTATGAAGTATCTAATTGCAGATTTCCAGAAAACTGTGCTAACAAACAGATCACAGAAGAGAAACGTGTAACTCTGTGAGTTGCATTCACACATGGCAATGCAGTTTCTCAGAAAGCTTCTCTTTAGTTATTATGTGAGGATATTTCCCTTATCACCATGGGCCCCAATAGGCTCCCAAATATCACTTTGCAGATTCCACGAAAAGAGTGTTAGCAAACTGCTTCTTGAGGCAGAGGTTGTAACTCTGTGAGATGAACTCACAGATCAGAAAGAAGTTTCTCAGAAAGCTTCTTTCACGTTTTGAACGGATGAAATTTCCTTTATCAGCGTAGGCCTCAATGTGATCCAAAGAAGCCCTTCTCAGATTCCTCAAAGACAGTGTTAATGGACTGCTCCACGAAACATAAGTGTAACTCTGTGAGATGAATTCACACATCACCAAGAAGTTTCTAAGAAAGCTTCTTTCTTGTTTTCATCTGTGGATATTCCTTTGTCACTGTAATGTTCATTGCGCTATGAAGTATCTAATTGCAGATTTCCAGAAAACTGTGCTAACAAACAGATCACAGAAGAGAAACGTGTAACTCTGTGAGTTGCATTCACACATGGCAATGCAGTTTCTCAGAAAGCTTCTCTTTAGTTATTATGTGAGGATATTTCCCTTATCACCATGGGCCCCAATAGGCTCCCAAATATCACTTTGCAGATTCCACGAAAAGAGTGTTAGCAAACTGCTTCTTGAGGCAGAGGTTGTAACTCTGTGAGATGAACTCACAGATCAGAAAGAAGTTTCTCAGAAAGCTTCTTTCACGTTTTGAACGGATGAAATTTCCTTTATCAGCGTAGGCCTCAATGTGATCCAAAGAAGCCCTTCTCAGATTCCTCAAAGACAGTGTTAATGGACTGCTCCACGAAACATAAGTGTAACTCTGTGAGATGAATTCACACATCACCAAGAAGTTTCTAAGAAAGCTTCTTTCTTGTTTTCATCTGTGGATATTTCCTTTGTCACTGTAATGTTCATTGCGCTATGAAGTATCTAATTGCAGATTTCCAGAAAACTGTGCTAACAAACAGATCACAGAAGAGAAACGTGTAACTCTGTGAGTTGCATTCACACATGGCAATGCAGTTTCTCAGAAAGCTTCTCTTTAGTTATTATGTGAGGATATTTCCCTTATCACCATGGGCCCCAATAGGCTCCCAAATATCACTTTGCAGATTCCACGAAAAGAGTGTTAGCAAACTGCTTCTTGAGGCAGAGGTTGTAACTCTGTGAGATGAACTCACAGATCAGAAAGAAGTTTCTCAGAAAGCTTCTTTCACGTTTTGAACGGATGAAATTTCCTTTATCAGCGTAGGCCTCAATGTGATCCAAAGAAGCCCTTCTCAGATTCCTCAAAGACAGTGTTAATGGACTGCTCCACGAAACATAAGTGTAACTCTGTGAGATGAATTCACACATCACCAAGAAGTTTCTAAGAAAGCTTCTTTCTTGTTTTCATCTGTGGATATTTCCTTTGTCACTGTAATGTTCATTGCGCTATGAAGTATCTAATTGCAGATTTCCAGAAAACTGTGCTAACAAACAGATCACAGAAGAGAAACGTGTAACTCTGTGAGTTGCATTCACACATGGCAATGCAGTTTCTCAGAAAGCTTCTCTTTAGTTATTATGTGAGGATATTTCCCTTATCACCATGGGCCCCAATAGGCTCCCAAATATCACTTTGCAGATTCCACGAAAAGAGTGTTAGCAAACTGCTTCTTGAGGCAGAGGTTGTAACTCTGTGAGATGAACTCACAGATCAGAAAGAAGTTTCTCAGAAAGCTTCTTTCTCATTTTTATTGGAAGATGTTTCCATTGGCCCCATTGTTTTCAAAGGGATCGGGAATATCTGTTCTCAGATTCCACACAAATAGGGCTAGGCCACGGCCCCACGAAATACAGCTGCAACTTAGTGAGTTGAATTCACACATCACAAAGCGGTTTCTCAGAAAGCTTCTTTCTTTAGTAAGACGAGGTTATTTGTGGTCTTGGAGCGCCACCGTGTGTCCTATTGCAGATACTGCGAAAATTCTGCTAGGAAGTTTCTCAGTGGAAACAATGATGGACATCTGTGGGGTGAATTCACCCACAACAAAGAAGTTTTTGAGAAGGCTTCTCTGCAGGTTTCTCTGAGGATAGTTCCTTATTCAGCATGCGATTTAATGATATCCAAGACATCACATCTGAGATTCCTCAAAATGAGTGCTAGGAAACTCCTCCGAGAAAGGGTGATAGAACACTGTGAAATGAATTCACATATCACAAAGCAGTTTCTCAGAAAGTTTGGTTCCTCTTTCTCTTGAAGGATATTTCCTTTCTCCTTCTATTCTTCAAAGCTATCTGAAATATCACTTCTCGGAATCCACGGAAACAGTCCTAAGAAACGGCTCCAAAAAACACTGGCGTAACACTGTGAGTTGCATTCACACATGGCAATGCAGTTTCTCAGAAAGCTTCTCTTTAGTTATTATGTGAGGATATTTCCTTTATCACCATGGGCCCCAATAGGCTCCCAAATATCACTTTGCAGATTCCACGAAAAGAGTGTTAGCAAACTGCTTCTTGAGGCAGAGGTTGTAACTCTGTGAGATGAACTCACAGATCAGAAAGAAGTTTCTCAGAAAGCTTCTTTCACGTTTTGAACGGATGAAATTTCCTTTATCAGCGTAGGCCTCAATGTGATCCAAAGAAGCCCTTCTCAGATTCCTCAAAGACAGTGTTAATGGACTGCTCCACGAAACATAAGTGTAACTCTGTGAGATGAATTCACACATCACCAAGAAGTTTCTAAGAAAGCTTCTTTCTTGTTTTCATCTGTGGATATTTCCTTTGTCACTGTAATGTTCATTGCGCTATGAAGTATCTAATTGCAGATTTCCAGAAAACTGTGCTAACAAACAGATCACAGAAGAGAAACGTGTAACTCTGTGAGTTGCATTCACACATGGCAATGCAGTTTCTCAGAAAGCTTCTCTTTAGTTATTATGTGAGGATATTTCCCTTATCACCATGGGCCCCAATAGGCTCCCAAATATCACTTTGCAGATTCCACGAAAAGAGTGTTAGCAAACTGCTTCTTGAGGCAGAGGTTGTAACTCTGTGAGATGAACTCACAGATCAGAAAGAAGTTTCTCAGAAAGCTTCTTTCTCATTTTTATTGGAAGATGTTTCCATTGGCCCCATTGTTTTCAAAGGGATCGGGAATATCTGTTCTCAGATTCCACACAAATAGGGCTAGGCCACGGCCCCACGAAATACAGCTGCAACTTAGTGAGTTGAATTCACACATCACAAAGCGGTTTCTCAGAAAGCTTCTTCTTTAGTAAGACGAGGTTATTTGTGGTCTTGGAGCGCCACCGTGTGTCCTATTGCAGATACTGCGAAAATTCTGCTAGGAAGTTTCTCAGTGGAAACAATGATGGACATCTGTGGGGTGAATTCACCCACAACAAAGAAGTTTTTGAGAAGGCTTCTCTGCAGTTTCTCTGAGGATAGTTCCTTATTCAGCATGCGATTTAATGATATCCAAGACATCACATCTGAGATTCCTCAAAATGAGTGCTAGGAAACTCCTCCGAGAAAGGGGGATAGAACACTGTGAAATGAATTCACATATCACAAAGCAGTTTCTCAGAAAGTTTGGTTCCTCTTTCTCTTGAAGGATATTTCCTTTCTCCTTCTATTCTTCAAAGCTATCTGAAATATCACTTCTCGGAATCCACGGAAACAGTCCTAAGAAACGGCTCCAAAAAACACTGGCGTAACACTGTGAGTTGCATTCACACATGGCAATGCAGTTTCTCAGAAAGCTTCTCTTTAGTTATTATGTGAGGATATTTCCTTTATCACCATGGGCCCCATAGGCTCCCAAATATCACTTTGCAGATTCCACGAAAAGAGTGTTAGCAAACTGCTTCTTGAGGCAGAGGTTGTAACTCTGTGAGATGAACTCACAGATCAGAAAGAAGTTTCTCAGAAAGCTTCTTCACGTTTTGAACGGATGAAATTTCCTTTATCAGCGTAGGCCTCAATGTGATCCAAAGAAGCCCTTCTCAGATTCCTCAAAGACAGTGTTATGGGACTGCTCCACGAAACATAAGTGTAACTCTGTGAGATGAATTCACACATCACCAAGAAGTTCTAAGAAGCTTCTTCTTGTTTTCTTCTGTGGATATTCCTTTGTCACTGTAATGTTCTTTGCGCTATGAAGTATCTAATTGCAGATTTCCAGAAAACTGTGCTAACAACGATCACAGAAGAGAAACGTGTAACTCTGTGAGTTGCATTCACACATGGCAATGCAGTTTCTCAGAAAGCTTCTCTTTAGTTATTATGTGAGGATATTTCCCTTATCACCATGGGCCCCAATAGGCTCCCAAATATCACTTTGGAGATTCCACGAAAAGAGTGTTAGCAAACTGCTTCTTGAGGCAGAGGTTGTAACTCTGTGAGATGAACTCACAGATCAGAAAGAAGTTTCTCAGAAAGCTTCTTTCACGTTTTGAACGGATGAAATTTCCTTTATCAGCGTAGGCCTCAATGTGATCCAAAGAAGCCCTTCTCAGATTCCTCAAAGACAGTGTTAATGGACTGCTCCACGAAACATAAGTGTAACTCTGTGAGATGAATTCACACATCACCAAGAAGTTTCTAAGAAAGCTTCTTTCTTGTTTTCTTCTGTGGATATTCCTTTGTCACTGTAATGTTCTTTGCGCTATGAAGTATCTAATTGCAGATTTCCAAAAACTGTGCTAACAACAGATCACAGAAGAGAAACGTGTAACTCTGTGAGTTGCATTCACACATGGCAATGCAGTTTCTCAGAAAGCTTCTCTTTAGTTATTATGTGAGGATATTTCCCTTATCACCATGGGCCCCAATAGGCTCCCAAATATCACTTTGCAGATTCCACGAAAAGAGTGTTAGCAAACTGCTTCTTGAGGCAGAGGTTGTAACTCTGTGAGATGAACTCACAGATCAGAAAGAAGTTTCTCAGAAAGCTTCTTTCACGTTTTGAACGGATGAAATTTCCTTTATCAGCGTAGGCCTCAATGTGATCCAAAGAAGCCCTTCTCAGATTCCTCAAAGACAGTGTTAATGGACTGCTCCACGAAACATAAGTG
>NW_022143726.1:0-6025 GCF_007565055.1 Rhinopithecus roxellana
CTCCTGCAATCGCTTTGAGGCTACGCTGATAAAGGAAATTTCATTCATCCGTTCAAACGTGAAAGAGCTTTCTGAGAAACTTCTTTCTGTCTGTGAGTTCATCTCCCAGACTTATAACTTAGACTTCAGAAGGCAGTTTGCTAACACTCTTTTCGTGAATCTGGAAAGTGATTTTTGGGAGCCCATAGGGCCCATGGTGAAAAGGAAATATCGTCACATAAGAGTAGAAGAAGCTTTCTGAGAGTTGCTTTCTGATGTGGACTTCGTCACACAGAGTTTCCCCCTTCCCTTCTTGGAACAGTTTGCTAACACTGTTGTCAGGGATTCTCAAAGGTATTTTTGGGACTCATGATGGGCTTATGGTGAAAAAGGACATATCCTCACATAATAACTAAGAGAAGCTTTCTGAGAAACTGCATTGCCATGTGTGAATGCAACCTCAGAGTCAATCTTCTCACAGTTCTCTTCAGTGATCGTTTTTTGTAACACAGTTTTTTCTGGAAATCTGCAATTAGACACTTCATAGCGCAATGAAGCTTACGGTGACAAAGGATTATCCCACAGAATGAAAACTAAAAGAAGCTTTCTTAGAAACTGCCGGTGATGTGTGAATTCATCTCACAGGTGTTACATTAGGTTTTCGTGGAGCCATCCATATAACCTGTCTTTGAGGAAACTGAGAAGGGCTTCCTTGCACTCGCTTTGAGGCTGCGCTGATAAAGGAAATTTCATCCGTTCAAAACGTGAAAGAAGCTTCTTGAGAAACTTCTTTCTGATCGGTGAGTTCATCTCCCAGACTTATAACTTAGACTTCAGAAGAGCAGTTTGCTAACACTCTTTTCGTGGAATCTGGAAAGTGATATTTGGGAGCCCATAGGGGCCCATGGTGAGAAAGGAAATATCGTCACATAAGAGTAGAGAGAAGCTTTCGATGAATTGCTTTCTGATGTGTGACTTGTCACACAGAGGTTCCACCCTTCCCTTCTTGGACATTTGCTAACACTGTTGTCAGGGATTCTGCAAGTATATTTGGGAGCTCATTGCAGGGCTATGGTGAAAAAGGACATATCCTCACATAATAACTAAAGAGAAGCTTTCTGAGAAACCACATGCCATTGTGAAATGCAACTCTCAGATTACACGTTTCTCTTCAGTGATCATTTTGTTAACACAGTTTTCTGGAAATCTGCAATTAGACACTTACTCGCAATGAAGCTTACGTGACAAAGGTTTATCCACAGATGAAAACTAAAAAGAAGCTTTCTTAACTGCCTGTGATGTGTGAATTCATCTCACAATAACACTTATGTTTCGTGGAGCATTCCATTAACACTGTCTTTGAGGAAACTGGAAGGGCTTCCTTGCCTTCGCTTTGAGGCCTACGCTGAATAAAGGAATTTCATTTTCACAAACTGAAAGAAGCTTTCTGAAGAACTTCTTTTTGATCTGTGAGTTCATCTCCCAGACTTATAACTTAGACTTACAAGGCTGTTGCTAAGCCTCTTTTTTCGGTGAGAATCTGGAAAGTGATTATTTGGGAGCCCTAGGGGCCCATGGTGAAAAGGAAATATGGTCACATAAGAAATAGAGAGTAGAAAGCTTTCTGAGTATGCTTTCTGATGTGTGACTTCGTCCACACAGAGTTCCACCCTCCCTTCTTGGAACAGTTTGCTAACACTGTTGTCAGAATTCTGCAAAGGTATATTTGGGAGCTCATTGAGGCTATGGTGAAAAGGACTATCCTCACTATAACTAAAGAGAAGCTTTCTGAGAAACTGCATTTGCCATGTGTGAATGCACTCTCAGAGTTACAACCGTTTCTCTCTTCATTGATCATTTTGTTAACACAGTTTTCTTTGAAACTTGCAATTATACACTTCATAGCGCAATGAAGCTTAGTGTGCACAAATAGGATATCGCAGCAAGATGAAAACTGAAAGAAGCTTCTTGATAGCACTGCCTGTGATGTGTTGAATTCATCTCTACAAGTTTCACTTATGTTTCGTGGAGCAGTCCATTAACACTGTCCTTTGAGGAACTGAGAAGGTGTTCCTTGCATCGCTTTGAGGCCTACGCTGATAAAGGAATTTCATCCGTTCAAAACGTGAAAGAAGCTTTCTGAGAAACTTCTTTCTGATTTGTTGAGTTCATCTCCCAGACTATAACTAGACTTCAGAGGCAGTTTGGCTAACACTCTTTTCGTGGAATCTGGAAAGTATATTTGGAGCCCATAGGGGCCCATGTGAGAAAGGAAACTCGTCACATAAGAAGTAGAGAGAAGCTTTCGAGAGATTGCTTTCTGATGTGTGACTTCGTCACACAGAGTTCCACCCTTCCCTTCTGGAACAGTTTTGCTAACACTGTTGTCAGGGATTCTGCAAAGGTATATTGGGAGCTCATTGAGGGCTATGGTGAAAAAGGACTATCCTCACATAATACTAAAGAGAAGCTTTCTGAGAAACTGCATTGCCATGTTTGAATGCAACTCTCGAGTTACACGTTCTCTTCATTGATCAGTTTTGTTAACACAGTTTTTCTGGAAATCTGCAATTAGACACTTCAATAGCGCAATGAAGCTTACGTGACAAAGAATATCCCCAGATGAAAACTAAAAGAAGCTTCTCTTAGAAACTGCCTGGTGATGTGTGAATTCATCTCACAGAGTTACACTTATGTTTCGTGGAGCATCCATTACACTGTCTTTGAGGAAACTGAGAAGGCTCCTTGCATCGCTTTGAGGCCTACGCTGATAAAAGGATTTTCATCGTTCAAAACGGTGAAAGAAGCTTTCTGAGAACTTTCTTTTCTGATCTGTGAGTTCATCTCCCAGACTTATAACTTAGACTTCAGAAGCAGTTTTGCTAACACTCTTTTTCGTGGAATCTGGAAGTGATATTTTGGAGCCCTAGGGGCCCATGGTGAGAAAGGAATAATCGTCCATAAGATAGAGAGAACTTTCTGAGAGATTGCTTTCGATGTGTGACTTCGTCCACACGAGTTCCACCCTTCCCTTCTTGGAACGTTTGCTAACACTGTTTGTCAGGGATTCTGCAAAGGTATATTTGGGAGCTCATTGATGGCATGGTGAAAAAGGACATATTCCTCACATAATAACTAAGAGAAGCTTTCTGAGAAACTGCATTGCCATGTGGTGAATGCAACTCTCAGAGTTCACGTTCTCTTCAGTGATCATTTTTGTTAACACAGTTTTTCTGGAAATCTGCAATTAGACACTTATAGCGCAATGAAGCTTACGTGACAAAGATATATCCACAGATGAAAAACTAGAAAGAAGCTTTCTTAGAAACTGCCTGGTGATGTGTGAAATTCTCTCACACAGAGTTACACTTATGTTTTCGTGGAGCAGTCCATTAAACACTGTCTTTGAGAAACTGAGAAAGCCTTCTTGCATCGCTTTGAGGCCTACGCTGATAAAGGAATTTCATCCGTTCAAAACGTGAAAGAAGCTTTCTGAGAAACTTCTTTCTGATCTGTGAGTTCATCTCCCAGACTTATAACTTGACTTCAGAAAGCAGTTTGCTAACACTCTTTTCGTGGAATCTGGAAAGTGATATTGGGAGCCATAGGGCCCATGGTGAGAAAGAAATATCGTACATAAGAATTAGAGAGAAGCTTTCTGAGAATTGCTTTCGGATGTGTGACTTTCGTCACACAAGTTTCCACCCTTCCCTTCTGAACAGTTTTTGCTAACACTGTTGTCAGGGATTTGCAAGGTATATTTGGGAGCTCATTGAGGGCTATGGTGAAAAAGGACATATCCTCACATAATAACTAAGAGAAGCTTTCTGAGAAACTGGCATGGCCATGTGTGAATGCACTCTCTCAGAGTTACACGTTTCTCTTCAGTGATCAGTTTTTGTTACACAGTTTTCTGGAAATCTGCAATAAGACACTTCATAGCGCATGAAGCTTACGGTGACAAAGTATTATACACAGATGAAAACTAGAAAGAACTTTCTTAGAAACTGCCTGGTGATGTGTGAATTCATCTCACAGAGTTACACTTAGGTTTCGTGGAGCAGTCCATTAACACTGTCTTTGAGGAAACTGAGAAGGGCTTCCTTGCATCGCTTTGAGGCCTACGCTGATAAGGACATTTCATCCGTTCAAAACGTGAAAGAAGCTTTCTGAGAAACTTCTTTCTATCTGTGAGTTCATCTCCCAGACTTATACTTAGACTTTCAGAAAGCAGTTTGCTAACACTCTTTTCGTGGAATCTGGAAAGGGATATTTTGGGAGCCCAGGGCCCATGGGGAGAAAGGAAATCCGTCACATAATAAGTAGAGAGAACTTTCTCTGAGAGATTGCTTTCTGATGTGTGACTCGTCACACAGAGTTCCACCCTTCCCTTCTGTGAACAGTTTGCTAACACTGTTTCAGGGATTCTGCAAAGGTATATTTGGGAGCTCATTGAGGGGCTATGGTGAAAAAGGACATATCCTCACTAATAACTAAGAGAAAGCTTTCTGAGAAACTGGCATTGCCATGTGTGAATGCAACTCTCAGAGTTTACACAGACACGTTTTCTCTCAGTGATCAGTTTGTTAACAGCAGTTTTCCTGGAAATCTGCAATTAGACTTCTTCATAGCGCAATGAAGCTTACGTGACAAAGGATATATCCACAGTATTGAAAACTAGAAAGAAGTCTTTCTTACGAACCGCCATGGGTATGTGTGATATCTTTCGCTACAGAGTTAGGCATTGATGTTTTCCGTGGCAGCCTTTATCACTGTGCTTGAGGAAATCTGAGAAGGGGCTCTACGCTATGGCATGCGGGCTTTTACTTTCTGAGAGATTGCTTTCTGATGTGTGACTTCGTCACACAGAGTTCCACTTCCCTTCTTGGAACAGTTTGCTAACACTGTTGTCAGGGATTCTGCAAAGGTATATTTGGGAGCTCATTGAGGGCTATGGTGAAAAAGGACATATCCTCACATAATAACTAAGAGAAGCTTCTGAGAAACTGCAAATTGCATGTGTGATGCAAACTCTCAGAGTTACACGTTCTCTTCAGTGATCAGTTTGTGTAACACAGTTTTCTGGAAATATCTGCAATTAGACCACTTCATAGCGCAATGAAGCTTACGGTGACAAAGGATATATCCACAGATGAAAACTAGAAAGAAGCTTTCTTAGAAACTGCCTGGTGATGTGTGAATTCATCTCACAGAGTTACACTGATGTTTCGTGGAGCAGTCCATTAACCACTGTCTTGAGGAAAACTGAGAAGGGCTTCCTTGCATCGCTTTGAGGCCTACGCTGATAAAGGAAATTTCATCCGTTCAAAACGTGAAGAAGCTTTCTGAGAAACTTCTTTCTGATCTGTGAGTTCATCTCCCAGACTTATAACTTAGACTTCAGAAAGCAGTTTGCTAACACTCTTTTCGTGGAATCTGGAAAGTGATATTTGGGAGCCCATAGGGGCCCATGGTGAGAAAGGAAATATCGTCACATAGAGTAGAGAGAAGCTTTCTGAGAGATTGCTTTCTGAGTGTGACTTCGTCACACAGAGTTCCACCCTTCCCTTCTTGGAACAGTTTGCTAACACTGTTGTCAGGGATTCTGCAAAGGTATATTGGGAGCTCATTGAGGGCTATGGTGAAAAAGGACATATCCTCACATAATAAAGAGAAGCTTTCTGAGAAACTGCATTGCCATGTGTGAATGCAACTCTCAGAGTTACACGTTTCTCTTCAGTGATCAGTTTGTTAACACAGTTTTCTGGAAATCTGCAATTAGACACTTCATAGCGCAATGAAGCTTACGGTGACAAAGGATATATCCACAGATGAAAACTAGAAAGAAGCTTCTTAGAAACTGCCTGGTGATGTGTGAATTCATCTCACAGAGTTACACTGATGTTTCGTGGAGCAGTCCATTAACACTGTCTTTGAGGAAACTGAGAAGGGCTTCCTTGCATCGCTTTGGTCACGTCGTGTTTCATTCGCTATTTGAAGTATACTATTGCAGAGTTCCAGAAAAAGGGGGGAGGACCAAAGTGCT
>NW_022143727.1:0-9505 GCF_007565055.1 Rhinopithecus roxellana
TTTAGTTATTATGTGAGGATAATTCCTTTATCACCATGGGCCCAATAGGCTCCCAAATATCACTTTGCAGATTCAAAAAGAGTGTTAGCAAACTGCTTCTTGAGGCAGAGGTTGTAAACTCTGTGAGATGAACTCACAGATCAGAAAGAAGTTTCTCAGAAAGCTTCTTTCACGTTTTGAACGGATGAAATTTCCTTTATCAGCGTAGGCCTCAATGTGATCCAAAGAAGCCCTTCTCAGATTCCCCAAGACAGTGTTAATGGACTGCTCCGCGCACGAAACATAAGTGTAACTCTGTGAGATGAATTCACACATCACCAAGAAGTTTCTAAGAAAGCTTCTTTCTAGTTTTCATCTGTGGACATTTCCTTTGTCACTGTAATGTTCATTGCGCTGTGAAGTATCTAATTGCAGATTTCCAGAAAACTGTGCTAACAAACTGATCACTGAAGAGAAACGTGTAACTCTGTGAGTTGCTTCACACATGGCAATGCAGTTTCTCAGAAAGCTCTCTCCTTAGTTATTATGTGAGGAATTCCTTTATCACCATGGCCTCAATAGGCTCCCAATATCACTTTGCAGATTCCACCAAAAAAGTGTTAGCAAACTGCTTCTTAGGCAGAGGTTGTAACTCTGTGAGATGAACTCACAGATCAGAAACAACTTTCTCAAAAAGCTTCTTTCACGTTTTGAACGGATGAAATTTCCTTTATCAGCGTAGGCCTCAATGTGATCCAAAGAAGCCCTTCTCAGTTTCCCCAAAGACAGTGTTAATGGACTGCTCCACGAAACATAAGTGTAACTCTGTGAGATGAATTCACACATCACCAAGAAGTTTCTAAGAAAGCTTCTTTCTAGTTTTCATCTGTGGAATTTCCTTTGTCACTGTAATGTTCATTGCGCTATGAAGTATCTAATTGCAGATTTCCAGAAAACTGTGCTAACAAACTGATCACTGAAGAGAAACGTGTAACTCTGTGAGTTGCATTCACACATGGCAATGCAGTTTCTCAGAAAGCTTCTCTTAGTTATTATGTGAGGATAATTCCTTTATCACCATGGGCCTCAATAGGCTCCCAAATATCACTTTGCAGATTCACCAAAAAGTGTTAGCAAACTGCTTCTTAAGGCAGAGGTTGTAACTCTGTGAGATGAACTCACAGATCAGAAAGAACTTTCTCAAAAGCTTCTTTCACGTTTTGAACGGATGATGATTCCTTTATCAGCGTAGGCCTCAATGTGATCCAAAGAAGCCCTTCTCAGATTCCCCAAAGACAGTGTTAATGGACTGCTCCACGAAACATAAGTGTAACTCTGTGAGATGAATTCACACATCACCAAGAAGTTTCTAAGAAAGCTTCTTTCTAGTTTTCATCTGTGGAAATTTCCTTTGTCACTGTAATGTTCATTGCGCTATGAAGTATCTAATTGCAGATTTCCAAAACTGTGCTAACAAACTGATCACTGAAGAGAAACGTGTAACTCTGTGAGTTGCATTCACACATGGCAATGCAGTTTCTCAGAAAGCTTCTCTTTAGTTATTATGTGAGGATAATTCCTTTATCACCATGGGCCCCAATAGGCTCCCAAATATCATTTTGCAGATTACACGAACAGAGTGTTAGCCATCTGCTTCTTTGGGCAGAGGTGGTAACTCTGTGAGATGAACTCACAGATCAGAAAGAAGTTTCTCAGAAAGCTTCTTTCTCATTTTTATTGGAAGATGTTTCCATTGGCCCCATTGTTTTCAAAGGGATCGGGAATATCTGTTCTCAGATTCCACACAAATAGGGCTAGGCCACGGCCCCACGAAATACAGCTGCAACTTAGTGAGTTGAATTCACACATCACAAAGCGGTTTCTCAGAAAGCTTCCCACTTTAGTAAGACGAGGTTATTGTGGTCTTGGAGCGCCACCGTGTGTCCTATTGCAGATTCTGCGAAAACTCTGCTAGCAAGTTTCTCAGTGGAAACAATGATGGACATCTGTGGGCTGAATTCACCCACAACAAAGAAGTTTCTGAGAAGGCTTCTCTGCAGGTTTCTCTGAGGATAGTTCCTTTTCAGCATGCGATTCAACGATATCCAAGACATCACATCTGAGATTCCTCAAAATGAGTGCTAGGAAACTCCCCCGAGAAAGGGTGATAGAACACTGTGAAATGAATTCACATATCACAAAGCAGTTTCGCAGAAAGCTTGGTTCCGCTTTCTCTTGGAGTATATTAGTTTTCTCCTTCTATTCTTCAAAGCTATCTGAAATATCACTTCTCGGAATCCACGGAAACAGTCCTAAGAAACGGCCCAAAAAACACTGGCGTAACTCTGTGAGTTGCATTCACACATGGCAATGCAGTTTCTCACAAAGCTTCTCTTTAGTTATTATGTGAGGATAATTCCTTTATCACCATGGGCCCAATAGGCTCCCAAATATCACTTTGCAGATTCCAAGAAAAGAGTGTTAGCAAACTGCTTCTTGAGGCAGAGGTTGTAACTCTGTGAGATGAACTCACAGATCAGAAAGAAGTTTCTCAGAAAGCTTCTTTCACGTTTTGAACGGATGAAATTTCCTTTATCAGCGTAGGCCTCAATGTGATCCAAAGAAGCCCTTCTCAGTTTCCCCAAAGACAGTGTTAATGGACTGCTCCACGAAACATAAGTGTAACTCTGTGAGATGAATTCACACATCACCAAGAAGTTTCTAAGAAAGCTTTTTCTAGTTTTCATCTGTGGAAATTTCCTTTGTCACTGTAATGTTCATTGCGCTATGAAGTATCTAATTGCAGATTTCCAGAAAACTGTGCTAACAAACTGATCACTGAAGAGCAACGTGTAACTCTGTGAGTTGCATTCACACATGGCAATGCAGTTTCTCAGAAAGCTTCTCTTTAGTTATTATGAGGATAATTCCTTTATCACCATGGGCCTCAATAGGCTCCCAAATATCACTTTGCAGATTCCACCAAAATTGTTAGCAAACTGCTTCAAGGCAGAGGTTGTAACTCTGTGAGATGAACTCACAGATCAGAAAGAAGTTTCTCAGAAAGCTTCTTCACGTTTTGAACGGATGAAATTTCCTTTATCAGCGTAGGCCTCAATGTGATCCAAAGAAGCCCTTCTCAGTTTCCCCAAAGCAGTGTTAATGGACTGCTCCACGAAACATAAGTGTAACTCTGTGAGATGAATTCACACATCACCAAGAAGTTTCTAAGAAAGCTTCTTTCTAGTTTTCATCTGTGGAAATTTCCTTTGTCACTGTAATGTTCATTGCGCTATGAAGTATCTAATTGCAGATTTCCAGAAAACTGTGCTAACAAACTGATCACTGAAGAGAACGTGTAACTCTGTGAGTTGCATTCACACATGGCAATGCAGTTTCTCAGAAAGCTTCTCTTAGTTATTATGTGAGGATAATTCCTTTATACCATGGGCCTCAATAGGCTCCCAAATATCACTTTGCAGATTCCACCAAAAAGTGTTAGCAAACTGCTCTTAAGGCAGAGGTTGTAACTCTGTGAGATGAACTCACAGATCAGAAAGAAGTTTCTCAGAAAGCTTCTTTCACGTTTTGAACGGATGAAATTTCCTTTCTCAGCGTAGGCCTCAATGTGATCCAAAGAAGCCCTTCTCAGTTTCCCCAAAGACAGTGTTAATGGACTGCTCCACGAAACATAAGTGAACTCTGTGAGATGAATTCACACATCACCAAGAAGTTTCTAAGAAGCTTCTTTCTAGTTTTCATCTGTGGAAATTTCCTTTGTCACTGTAATGTTCATTGCGCTATGAAGTATCTAATTGCAGATTTCCAGAAAACTGTGCTAACAAACTGATCACTGAAGAGAAACGTGTAACTCTGAGTTGCATTCACACATGGCAATGCAGTTTCTCAGAAAGCTTCTCTTTAGTTATTATGTGAGGATATTTCCTTTATCACCATGGGCCCCAATAGGCTCCCAAATATCACTTTGCAGATTCCACCAAAAAAGTGTTAGCAAACTGCTTCTTGAGGCAGAGGTTGTAACTCTGTGAGATGAACTCACAGATCAGAAAGAAGTTTCTCAGAAAGCTTCTTTCACGTTTTGAACGGATGAAATTCCTTTATCAGCGTAGGCCTCAATGTGATCCAAAGAAGCCCTTCTCAGATTCCCCAAAGACAGTGTTAATGGACTGCTCCACGAAACATAAGTGTAACTCTGTGAGATGAATTCACACATCACCAAGAAGTTTCTAAGAAAGCTTCTTTCTAGTTTTCATCTGTGGAAATTTCCTTTGTCACTGTAATTTCATTGCGCTGTGAAGTATCTAATTGCAGATTTCCAGAAAACTGTGCTAACAAACTGATCACTGAAGAGAAACGTGTAACTCTGTGAGTTGCATTCACACAGGCAATGCAGTTTCTCAGAAAGCTTCTCTTTAGTTATTATGTGAGGATTTTCCTTTATCACATGGGCCCAATAGGCTCCCAAATATCACTTTGCAGATTCCCGAAAAGCGTGTTAGCAAACTGCTTCTTGAGGCAGAGGTTGTAACTCTGTGAGATGAACTCACAGATCAGAAAGAAGTTTCTCAGAAAGCTTCTTTCACGTTTTGAACGGATGAAATTTCCTTTATCAGCGTAGGCCTCAATGTGATCCAAAGAAGCCCTTCTCAGATTCCCCAAAGACAGTGTTAATGGACTGCTCCACGAAACATAAGTGTAACTCTGTGAGATGAATTCACACATCACCAAGAAGTTTCTAAGAAAGCTTCTTTCTAGTTTTCATCTGTGGAATTTCCTTTGTCACTGTAATGTTCATTGCGCTGTGAAGTATCTAATTGCAGATTTCCAGAAAACTGTGCTAACAAACTGATCACTGAAGAGAAACGTGTAACTCTGTGAGTTGCATTCACACATGGCAATGCAGTTTCTCAGAAAGCTTCTCCTTAGTTATTATGTGAGGATAATTCCTTTATCACCATGGGCCTCAATAGGCTCCCAAATATCACTTTGCAGATTCCACCAAAAAAGTGTTAGCAAACTGCTTCTTAAGGCAGAGGTTGTAACTCTGTGAGATGAACTCACAGATCAGAAAGAAGTTTCTCAGAAAGCTTCTTTCACGTTTTGAACGGATGAAATTTCCTTTATCAGCGTAGGCCTCAATGTGATCCAAAGAAGCCCTTCTCAGATTCCCCAAAGACAGTGTTAATGGACTGCTCCACGAAACATAAGTGTAACTCTGTGAGATGAATTCACACATCACCAAGAAGTTTCTAAGAAAGCTTCTTTCTAGTTTTCATCTGTGGACATTTCCTTTGTCACTGTAATGTTCATTGCGCTGTGAAGTATCTAATTGCAGATTTCCAGAAAACTGTGCTAACAAACTGATCACTGAAGAGAAACGTGTAACTCTGTGAGTTGCATTCACACATGGCAATGCAGTTTCTCAGAAAGCTTCTCTTAGTTATTATGTGAGGATATTCCTTTATCACCATGGGCCTCAATAGGCTCCCAAATATCACTTTGCAGATTCCACCAAAAAGTGTTAGCAAACTGCTTCTTGAGGCAGAGGTTGTAACTCTGTGAGATGAACTCACAGATCAGAAAGAAGTTTCTCAAAAGCTTCTTTCACGTTTTGAACGGATGAAATTTCCTTTATCAGCGTAGGCCTCAATGTGATCCAAAGAAGCCCTTCTCAGTTTCCCCAAAGACAGTGTTAATGGACTGCTCCACGAAACATAAGTGTAACTCTGTGAGATGAATTCACACATCACCAAGAAGTTTCTAAGAAAGCTTCTTTCTAGTTTTCATCTGTGGAAATTTCCTTTGTCACTGTAATGTTCATTGCGCTGTGAAGTATCTAATTGCAGATTTCCAGAAAACTGTGCTAACAAACTGATCACTGAAGAGAAACGTGTAACTCTGTGAGTTGCATTCACACATGGCAATGCAGTTTCTCACAAAGCTTCCTTAGTTATTATGTGAGGATAATTCCTTTATCACCATGGGCCTCAATAGGCTCCCAAATATCACTTTGCAGATTCCACCAAAAAAGTGTTAGCAAACTGCTTCTTAAGGCAGAGGTTGTAACTCTGTGAGATGAACTCACAGATCAGAAAGAAGTTTCTCAGAAAGCTTCTTTCACGTTTTGAACGGATGAAATTTCCTATCTCAGCGTAGGCCTCAATGTGATCCAAAGAAGCCCTTCTCAGTTTCCCCAAAGACAGTGTTAATGGACTGCTCCACGAAACATAAGTGTAACTCTGTGAGATGAATTCACACATCACCAAGAAGTTTCTAAGAAAGCTTCTTTCTAGTTTTCATCTGTGGAAATTTCCTTTGTCACTGTAATGTTCATTGCGCTATGAAGTATCTAATTGCAGATTTCCAGAAAACTGTGCTAACAAACTGATCACTGAAGAGAAACGTGTAACTCTGTGAGTTGCATTCACACATGGCAATGCAGTTTCTCAGAAAGCTTCTCTTTAGTTATTATGTGAGGATATTTCCTTTATCACCATGGGCCCCAATAGGCTCCCAAATATCACTTTGCAGATTCCACAAAAGCGTGTTAGCAAACTGCTTCTTGAGGCAGAGGTTGTAACTCTGTGAGATGAACTCACAGATCAGAAAGAAGTTTCTCAGAAAGCTTCTTTCGCGTTTTGAACGGATGAAATTTCCTTTATCAGCGTAGGCCTCAATGTGATCCAAAGAAGCCCTTCTCAGATTCCCAAAGACAGTGTTAATGGACTGCTCCACGAAACATAAGTGTAACTCTGTGAGATGAATTCACACATCACCAAGAAGTTTCTAAGAAAGCTTCTTTCTAATTTTCATCTGTGGAAATTTCCTTTGTCACTGTAATGTTCATTGCGCTATGAAGTATCTAATTGCAGATTTCCAGAAAACTGTGCTAACAAACTGATCACTGAAGAGAAACGTAACTCTGTGAGTTGCATTCACACATGGCAATGCAGTTTCTCAGAAAGCTTCTCTTTAGTTATTATGTGAGGATAATTCCTTTATCACCATGGGCCCCAATAGGCTCCCAAATATCATTTTGCAGATTACACGAACAGAGTGTTAGCCATCTGCTTCTTTGGGCAGAGGTGGTAACTCTGTGAGATGAACTCACAGATCAGAAAGAAGTTTCTCAGAAAGCTTCTTTCTCATTTTTATTGGAAGATGTTTCCATTGGCCCCATTGTTTTCAAAGGGATCGGGAATATCTGTTCTCAGATTCCACACAAATAGGGCTAGGCCACGGCCCCACGAAATACAGCTGCAACTTAGTGAGTTGAATTCACACATCACAAAGCGGTTTCTCAGAAAGCTTCCCACTTTAGTAAGACGAGGTTATTTGTGGTCTTGGAGCGCCACCGTGTGTCCTATTGCAGATTCTGCGAAAACTCTGCTAGCAAGTTTCTCAGTGGAAACAATGATGGACATCTGTGGGCTGAATTCACCCACAACAAAGAAGTTTCTGAGAAGGCTTCTCTGCAGGTTTCTCTGAGGATAGTTCCTTATTCAGCATGCGATTCAACGATATCCAAGACATCACATCTGAGATTCCTCAAAATGAGTGCTAGGAAACTCCCCCGAGAAAGGGTGATAGAACACTGTGAAATGAATTCACATATCACAAAGCAGTTTCGCAGAAAGCTTGGTTCCGCTTTCTCTTGGAGTATATTAGTTTTCTCCTTCTATTCTTCAAAGCTATCTGAAATATCACTTCTCGGAATCCACGGAAACAGTCCTAAGAAACGGCCCAAAAAACACTGGCGTAACTCTGTGAGTTGCATTCACACATGGCAATGCAGTTTCTCACAAAGCTTCTCTTTAGTTATTATGTGAGGATAATTCCTTTATCACCATGGGCCCCAATAGGCTCCCAAATATCACTTTGCAGATTCCAAGAAAAGAGTGTTAGCAAACTGCTTCTTGAGGCAGAGGTTGTAACTCTGTGAGATGAACTCACAGATCAGAAAGAAGTTTCTCAGAAAGCTTCTTTCACGTTTTGAACGGATGAAATTTCCTTTATCAGCGTAGGCCTCAATGTGATCCAAAGAAGCCCTTCTCAGTTTCCCCAAAGACAGTGTTAATGGACTGCTCCACGAAACATAAGTGTAACTCTGTGAGATGAATTCACACATCACCAAGAAGTTTCTAAGAAAGCTTCTTTCTAGTTTTCATCTGTGGAATTTCCTTTGTCACTGTAATGTTCATTGCGCTGTGAAGTATCTAATTGCAGATTTCCAGAAAACTGTGCTAAAAACTGATCACTGAAGAGAAACGTGTAACTCTGTGAGTTGCATTCACACATGGCAATGCAGTTTCTCAGAAAGCTTCTCCTTAGTTATTATGTGAGGATAATTCCTTTATCACCATGGGCCTCAATAGGCTCCCAAATATCACTTTGCAGATTCCACCAAAAAAGTGTTAGCAAACTGCTTCTTAAGGCAGAGGTTGTAACTCTGTGAGATGAACTCACAGATCAGAAAAACTTTCTCAAAAGCTTCTTTCACGTTTTGAACGGATGAAATTTCCTTTATCAGCGTAGGCCTCAATGTGATCCAAAGAAGCCCTTCTCAGTTTCCCCAAAGACAGTGTTAATGGACTGCTCCACGAAACATAAGTGTAACTCTGTGAGATGAATTCACACATCACCAAGAAGTTTCTAAGAAAGCTTCTTTCTAGTTTTCATCTGTGGAAATTTCCTTTGTCACTGTAATGTTCATTGCGCTATGAAGTATCTAATTGCAGATTTCCAGAAAACTGTGCTAACAAACTGATCACTGAAGAGAAACGTGTAACTCTGTGAGTTGCATTCACACATGGCAATGCAGTTTCTCAGAAAGCTTCTCTTTAGTTATTATGTGAGGATAATTCCTTTATCACCATGGGCCTCAATAGGCTCCCAAATATCACTTTGCAGATTCCACCAAAAAGTGTTAGCAAACTGCTTCTTAAGGCAGAGGTTGTAACTCTGTGAGATGAACTCACAGATCAGAAAGAACTTTCTCAAAAGCTTCTTTCACGTTTTGAACGGATGAAATTTCCTTTATCAGCGTAGGCCTCAATGTGATCCAAAGAAGCCCTTCTCAGATTCCCCAAAGACAGTGTTAATGGACTGCTCCACGAAACATAAGTGTAACTCTGTGAGATGAATTCACACATCACCAAGAAGTTTCTAAGAAAGCTTCTTTCTAGTTTTCATCTGTGGAAATTTCCTTTGTCACTGTAATGTTCATTGCGCTATGAAGTATCTAATTGCAGATTTCCAGAAAACTGTGCTAACAAACTGATCACTGAAGAGAAACGTATAACTCTGTGAGTTGCATTCACACATGGCAATGCAGTTTCTCAGAAAGCTTCTCTTTAGTTATTATGTGAGGATAATTCCTTTATCACCATGGGCCCCAATAGGCTCCCAAATATCATTTTGCAGATTACACGAACAGAGTGTTAGCCATCTGCTTCTTTGGGCAGAGGTGGTAACTCTGTGAGATGAACTCACAGATCAGAAAGAA
>NW_022143728.1:0-916 GCF_007565055.1 Rhinopithecus roxellana
ATGCGATCCAAAACCCTTCTCAGTTTCCTCAAAGACAGTGTAATGCACTGCTCCACGAAACTAAGTGTAACTCTGTGAGATGAACTCACACATCACCAAGAAGTTTTTCTAAGAAAGCTTCTTCTAGTTTTCCCACTGAGTATATTTCCTTTGTCACCGTAAGCTTCATTGCGCTATGAAGTATCTAATGGCAGATTTCTAGAAAACTGTGTAGCAAACATCACTGAAGAGAACGTGTAACTCTGTGAGTGCATTCACCATGGCAATGCAGTTCTCAGAAGCTTCTCTCCCAGATTATGGGAGGATATTGCTTTTTCACCAGCCCTCAATGAGCTCCCAAATATCACTTGCAGAATCCAGGACAACAGTGTTAGCAAACGGTTCCAAAGGGAAGGGTGGAACTCTGTGAGATTGAGTCACACATCAGAAGCAATCTCTAGAAAGCTTCTCTAGTTATTATGTGAGGAGATTTCCTTTTTCACCATGGCCCCTTGGGCTCCCAAGTATCACTTTAAAGATTCCACGAAAAGGTGATAGCAACTGCTTCCTGAGGTTTAAGTTAAGTCGTGAGATGAACTCACGATCAAAGAAGTTTCTCAGAAAGCTTCTTTCACGTTTTGAACGGATGAAATTTCCTTTACCAGCGTAGGCCTCATGCGATCCAAAGAAGCCCTTCTCAGTTTCCTCAAGACAGTGTTAATGCACTGCTCCACGAAACACATAAGTGTAACTCTGATGAAACACACATCACCAAGAAGTTTCTAAGAAAGCTTCTTTCTAGTTTCCACTGAGTATATTTCCTTTGTCACCGTAAGCTTCATTGCGCTATGAAGTATCTAATGGCAGATTTCTAGAAAACTGTGTTAGCAAACTGATCACTGAAGAGAAACGTGTAACTCTGTGAGTTGCATTCACA
>NW_022143729.1:0-394 GCF_007565055.1 Rhinopithecus roxellana
ATAATCACTACAGAGAAACTTTCTGAGAGATTGCTTTCTGATGTGTGACTCATCACACACAGAGTTCCACCCTTCCTTCTTGGAACAGTTTGCTAACACTGTTCTCGTGGATTCTGCAAAGGATATTTGGGAGCTCATTGAGGGCTAGGGTGATGAAAAGGAATTCTCCTCACATAATAACTAAAGAGAAGCTTTCTGAGAAACTGCATTGCCATGTTGAATGCAACTCAACAGAGTTACACGTTTCTCTTCAGTGATCAGTTTTTAACACAGTTTTCTGGAAATCTGCAATTTGGTATTTCATAGCGCAATGAACCTGACGGTGACAAAGGAAATATCCAGAGAGGAAACCTAGAAAAAGCTTTCTTAGAAACTCTTGCTGATGTGTGAATTC
>NW_022143730.1:0-2606 GCF_007565055.1 Rhinopithecus roxellana
GCTTTCTGAGAAACTTCTTTCTGATCTGTGAGTTCATCTCACAGAGTTACAACCTCTGCCTCAAGAAGCAGTTTGCTAACACTCTTTTCGTGGAATCTGCAAAGTGATATTTTGGAGCCTATTGGGCCCATGGTGATAAAGGAAATATCCTCACATAAGAATAAAGAAAGCTTTCTGAGAAACTGCATTGCCAAGTGTGAATGCAACTCACAGAGTTACACGTCTCTTCAGTGATCAGTTTGTTAGCACAGTTTTCTGGAAATCTGCAATTAGATACTTCATAGCGCAATGAACATTACAGTGACAAAGGAATATCCACAGATGAAAACTAGAAAGAAGCTTTCTTAGAAATTCTTGGTGATGTGTGAATTCATCTCACAGAGTTACACTTATGTTTCGTGGAGCAGTCCATTAACACTGTCTTTGAGGATAGAAAGGGCTTCTTTGGATCCATTGAGGCCTACGCTGATAAAGGAATTTCATCCGTTCAAAACGTGAAAGAAGCTTTCGAGAACTTCTTCTGATCTGTGAGTTCATCTCACAGATTTACAACCTCTGCCTCAAGAAGCAGTTTGCTAACACTCTTTTTCGTGGAATCTGCAAAGTGATATTTGGGAGCCTGTTGGGGCCATGGTGATAAAGGAAATATCCTCACGTAATTACTAAGAGAAGCTTTCTGAGAAACTGCATTGCCAAGTGAATGCAACTCACGAGTTACACGTTTCTCTTCAGTGATCAGTTTTGTTAGCACAGTTTTTCTGGAAATCTGCAATTAGATACTTCATAGCGCAATGAACATTACAGTGACAAAGGAATATCCAAGATGAAACTAGAAAGAAGCTTTCTTAGAAACTCTTGGTGATGTGTGAATTCATCTCACAGAGTTACACTTATGTTTCGTGGAGCAGTCCATTAACACTGTCTTTGAGGAATCTGAGAAGGGCTTCTTTGGATCACATTGAGGCCTACGCTGATAAAGGAAATTTCATCCATTCAAACTTGAAAGAAGCTTTCTGAGAAACTTCTTTCTGATCTGTGAGTTCATCTCACAGAGTTACAACCTCTGCCTCAAGAAGCAGTTTGCTAACACTCTTTTCGTGGAATCTGCAAAGTGATATTTGGAGCCTATTGGGGCCCATGGTGATAAAGGAAATATCCTCACATAATACTAAAGAGAAGCTTTCTGAGAAACTGCATTGCCAAGTGTGAATGCAACTCACAGAGTTACACGTTTTTCTTCAGTGATCAGTTTTGTTTGCACAGTTTTCTGGAAATCTGCAATTAGATACTTCATAGCGCAATGACATTACAGTGACATAGGAAGTATCCACAGATGAAAACTAGAAAGAAGCTTTCTTAGAACTCTTGGTGATGTGTGAATTCAGCTCACAGAGTTACACTATGTTTCGTGGAGCAGTCCATTAACACTGCTTTGAGGAATCTGAGATGGGCTTCTTTGGATCACATTGAGGCCTACCTGATAAGGGAATTTCATCCGTTCAAAACGTGAAAGAAGCTTTCTGAGAAACTTCTTTCTGATCTGTGAGTTCACTCACAGAGTTACAACCTCTGCCTCAGAAGCAGTTTGCTAACACTCTTTTCGTGGAATCTGCAAAGTGATATTTGGGAGCCTATTGGGGCCCATGGTGATAAAGGAAATATCCTCACATAATAACTAAAGAGAAGCTTTCTGAGAAACTGCATTGCCAAGTGTGAATGCAATTCACAGAGTTACAGGTTTCTCTTCAGTGATCAGTTTGTTAGCACAGTTCTCTGGAAATCTGCAATTAGATACTTCATAGCGCAATGAACATTACAGTGACAAAGGAAATATCCACAGATGAAAACTAGAAAGAAGCTTCTTAGAAACTCTTGGTGATGTGTGAATTCATCTCACAGAGTTACACTTATGTTTCGTGGAGCAGTCCATTAACACTGTCTTTGAGGAATCTGAGAAGGGCTTCTTGGATCACATTGAGGCCTACGCTGATAAGGAAATTTCATCCGTTCAAAACGTGAAAGAAGCTTTCTGAGAAACTTCTTTCTGATCTGTGAGTTCATCTCACAGAGTTTCAACCTCTGCCTCAAGAAGCAGTTTGCTAACTCTTTTCGTGGAATCTGCAAAGTGATATTTGGGAGCCTATTGGGGCCCATGGTGATAAAGGAAATATCCTCACATAATAACTAAAGAGAAGCTTTCTGAGAAACTGCATTGCCAAGTGTGAATGCAACTCACAGAGTTACACGTTTCTCTTCAGTGATCAGTTTGTTAGCACAGTTTTCTGGAAATCTGCAATTAGATACTTCATAGCGCAATGAACATTACAGTGACATAGGAAGTATCCACAGATGAAAACTAGAAAGAAGCTTTCTTAGAAACTTCTTGGTGATGTGTGAATTCATCTCACAGAGTTACACTTATGTTTCGTGGAGCAGTCCATTAACACTGTCTTTGAGGAATCTGAGATGGGCTCTTTTCGGATCACATTGAGGCCTACGCTGATAAGGTAATTTCATCCGTTCAAAAACGTGAAAGAAGCTTTCTGAGAAACTTCTTTCTGATCTGTGAGTTCATCTCACAGAGTTACAACCTCTGCCTCAAGAAG
>NW_022143731.1:0-86598 GCF_007565055.1 Rhinopithecus roxellana
TGTGAGTTCTTCTCACAGAGTTACAAAACTCTGCCTCAAGAAGCAGTTTGGTAACACTCTCTTCGTGGAATCTGCAAAGTGATATTTGGGAGTCTATTGGGGCCCATGGTGATAAAGCAAATATCCGCACATAATAACTAAAGAGAAGCTTTCTGAGAAACTGCATTGCCATGTGTGAATGCAACTCCCAGAGTTACACGTTTTCTCTTCATTGATCAGTTTGTTAGCACAGTTTTCTGGAAATCTGCAATTAGATACTTCATAGCGCAATGACATTACAGTGACAAAGGAAATATCCCAGATGAAAACTAGAAAGAAGCTTTCTTAGAAACTTCTTGGTGATGTGTGAATTCATCTCACAGAGTTACACTTATGTTTCGTGGAGCAGTCCATTAACACTGTCTTTGGGGAAACTGAGAAGGGCTTCTTTGGATCACATTGAGGCCTACGCTGATAAAGGAAATTTCATCCGTTCAAAACGTGAAAGAAGCTTTCTGAGAAAACTTCTTTCTGATCTGTGAGTTCTCTCACAGAGTTACAAACTCTGCCTCAAGAAGCAGTTTGCTAACACTCTCTTCGTGGAATCTGCAAAGTGATATTTGGGAGTCTATTGGGGCCCATGGTTGATAAAGCAAATATCCTCACATAATAACTAAAGAGAAGCTTTCGGAGAAACTGCATTGCCATGTGTGAATGCAACTCACAGAGTTACACGTTTCTCTTCATTGATCAGTTTGTTAGCACAGTTTTCTGGAAATCTGCAATTAGATACTTCATAGCGCAATGAACATTACAGTGACAAAGGAAATATCCATAGATGAAACTAGAAAGAAGCTTTCTTAGAAACTTCTTGGTGATGTGTGAATTCATCTCACAGAGTTACACTTATGTTTCGTGGAGGCAGTCCATTAACACTGTCTTTGGGGAAACTGAAGAAGGGCTTCTTTGGATCACATTGAGGCCTACGCTGATAAAGGAAATTTCATCCGTTCAAAACGTGAAAGAAGCTTTCTGAGAAACTTCTTTCTGATCTGTGAGTTCATCTCACAGAGTTACAAACTCTGCCTCAAGAAGCAGTTTGCTAACACTCTCTTCGTGGAATCTGCAAAGTGATATATGGGAGTCTATTGGGCCCATGGTGATAAAGCAAATATCCTCACATAATAACTAAAGAGAAGCTTTCTGAGAAACTGCATTGCCATGTGTGAATGCAACTCACAGAGTTACACGTTTCTCTTCATTGATCAGTTTGTTAGCACAGTTTTCTGGAAATCTGCAATTAGATACTTCATAGCGCAATGAACATTACAGGGACAAAGGAAATATCCACAGATGAAAACTAGAAAGAAGCTTTCTTAGAAACTTCTTGGTGATGTGTGAATTCATCTCACAGAGTTACACTTATGTTTCGTGGAGCAGTCCATTAACACTGTCTTTGGGGAAACTGAGAAGGGCTTCTTTGGATCACATTGAGGCCTACGCTGATAAAGGAAATTTCATCCGTTCAAAACGTGAAAGAAGCTTTCTGAGAAACTTCTTTCTGATCTGTGAGTTCTTCTCACAGAGTTACAAACTCTGCCTCAAGAAGGCAGTTTGCTAACACTCTCTTCGTGGTATCTGCAAAGTGATATTTGGGAGTCTATTGGGGCCCATGTTGATAAGCAAATATCCTCACATAATAACTAAAGAGAAGCTTTCTGAGAAACTGCATTGCCATGTGTGAATGCAACTCACAGAGTTACACGTTTCTCTCATTGATCAGTTTGTTAGCACAGTTTTCTGGAATCTGCAATTAGATACTTCATAGCGCAATGAACATTACAGTGACAAAGGAAATATCCACAGATGAAAACTAGAAAGAAGCTTTCTTAGAAACTTCTTGGTGATGTGTGATTCATCTCACAGAGTTACACTTATGTTTCGTGGAGCAGTCCATTAACACTGTCTTTGGGGAAACTGAGAAGGGCTTCTTTGGATCACATTGAGGCCTACGCTGATAAAGGAAATTTCATCCGTTCAAAACGTGAAAGAAGCTTTCTGAGAACTTCTTTCTGATCTGTGAGTTCTTCTCACAGAGGTACAAACTCTGCCTCAAGAAGCAGTTTGCTAACACTCTCTTCGTGGAATCTGCAAAGTGATATTTGGGAGTCTATTGGGGCCCATGGTGATAAAGCAAATATCCTCACATAATAACTAAAGAGAAGCTTTCTGAGAAACTGCATTGCCATGTGTGAATGCAACTCACAGAGTTACACGTTTCTCCTCATTGATCAGTTTGTTAGCACAGTTTTCTGGAAATCTGCAATTAGATACTTCATAGCGCAATGAACATTACAGTGACAAAGGAAATATCCACAGATGAAAACTAGAAAGAAGCTTTCTTAGAAACTTCTTGGTGATGTGTGAATTCATCTCACAGAGTTACACTTATGTTTCGTGGAGCAGTCCATTAACACTGTCTTTGGGGAAACTGAGAAGGGCTTCTTTGGATCACATTGAGGCCTACGCTGATAAAGGAAATTTCATCCGTTCAAAACGTGAAAGAAGCTTTCTGAGAAACTTCTTTCTGATCTGTGAGTTCTTCTCACAGAGGTACAAACTCTGCCTCAAGAAGCAGTTTGCTAACACTCTCTTCGTGGAATCTGCAAAGTGATATTTGGGAGTCTATTGGGGCCCATGGTGATAAAGCAAATATCCTCACATAATAACTAAAGAGAAGCTTTCTGAGAAACTGCATTGCCATGTGTGAATGCAACTCACAGAGTTACACGTTTCTCCTCATTGATCAGTTTGTTAGCACAGTTTTCTGGAAATCTGCAATTAGATACTTCATAGCGCAATGAACATTACAGTGACAAAGGAAATATCCACAGATGAAAACTAGAAAGAAGCTTTCTTAGAAACATTCTTGGTGATGTGTGAATTCATCTCACAGAGTTACACTTATGTTTCGTGGAGCAGTCCATTAACACTGTCTTTGGGGAAACTGAGAAGGGCTTCTTTGGATCACATTGAGGCCTACGCTGATAAAGGAAATTTCATCCGTTCAAAACGTGAAAGAAGCTTTCTGAGAAACTTCTTTCTGATCTGTGAGTTCTTCTCACAGAGGTACAAACTCTGCCTCAAGAAGCAGTTTGCTAACACTCTCTTCGTGGAATCTGCAAAGTGATATTTGGGAGTCTATTGGGGCCCATGGTGATAAAGCAAATATCCTCACATAATAACTAAAGAGAAGCTTTCTGAGAAACTGCATTGCCATGTGTGAATGCAACTCACAGAGTTACACGTTTCTCCTCATTGATCAGTTTGTTAGCACAGTTTTCTGGAAATCTGCAATTAGATACTTCATAGCGCAATGAACATTACAGTGACAAAGGAAATATCCACAGATGAAAACTAGAAAGAAGCTTTCTTAGAAACTTCTTGGTGATGTGTGAATTCATCTCACAGAGTTACACTTATGTTTCGTGGAGCAGTCCATTAACACTGTCTTTGGGGAAACTGAGAAGGGCTTCTTTGGATCACATTGAGGCCTACGCTGATAAAGGAAATTTCATCCGTTCAAAACGTGAAAGAAGCTTTCTGAGAAACTTCTTTCTGATCTGTGAGTTCTTCTCACAGAGTTACAAACTCTGCCTCAAGAAGCAGTTTGCTAACACTCTCTTCGTGGAATCTGCAAAGTGATATTTGGGAGTCTATTGGGGCCCATGGTGATAAAGCAAATATCCTCACATAATAACTAAAGAGAAGCTTTCTGAGAAACTGCATTGCCATGTGTGAATGCAACTCCCAGAGTTACACGTTTCTCTCATTGATCAGTTTGTTAGCACAGTTTTCTGGAAATCTGCAATTAGATACTTCATAGCGCAATGAACATTACAGTGACAAAGGAAATATCCACAGATGAAAACTAGAAAGAAGCTTTCTTAGAAACTTCTTGGTGATGTGTGAATTCATCTCACAGAGTTACACTTATGTTTCGTGGAGCAGTCCATTAACACTGTCTTTGGGGAAACTGAGAAGGGCTTCTTTGGATCACATTGAGGCCTACGCTGATAAAGGAAATTTCATCCGTTCAAAACGTGAAAGAAGCTTTCTGAGAACTTCTTTCTGATCTGTGAGTTCATCTCACAGAGTTACAAACTCTGCCTCAAGAAGCAGTTTGCTAACACTCTCTTCGTGGAATCTGCAAAGTGATATTGGGAGTCTATTGGGCCCATGGTGATAAAGCAAATATCCTCACATAATAACTAAAGAGAAGCTTTCTGAGAAACTGCATTGCCATGTGTGAATGCAACTCACAGAGTTACACGTTTCTCTTCATTGATCAGTTTGTTAGCACAGTTTTCTGGAAATCTGCAATTAGATACTTCATAGCGCAATGAACATTACAGTGACAAAGGAAATATCCACAGATGAAAACTAGAAAGAAGCTTTCTTAGAAACTTCTTGGTGATGTGTGAATTCATCTCACAGAGTTACACTTATGTTTCGTGGAGCAGTCCATTAACACTGTCTTTGGGGAAACTGAGAAGGGCTTCTTTGGATCACATTGAGGCCTACGCTGATAAAGGAAATTTCATCCGTTCAAAACGTGAAAGAAGCTTTCTGAGAAACTTCTTTCTGATCTGTGAGTTCTTCTCACAGAGGTACAAACTCTGCCTCAAGAAGCAGTTTGCTAACACTCTCTTCGTGGAATCTGCAAAGTGATATTTGGGAGTCTATTGGGGCCCATGTTGATAAAGCAAATATCCTCACATAATAACTAAAGAGAAGCTTTCTGAGAAACTGCATTGCCATGTGTGAATGCAACTCACAGAGTTACGCCAGTGTTTTTTGGAGCCGTTTCTTAGGACTGTTTCCATGGATTCTGAGAAGTGATATTTCAGATAGCTTTGAAGAATAGAAGGAGAAAATAATTATCCTCCAAGAGAAAGCAGAACCAAGCTTTCTGAGAATCTGCTTTGTGATATGTGAATTCATTTCACAGTGTTCTATCACCCTTTCTCGGTGGAGTTTCCTAGCACTCATATTGAGGAATCTCAGATGTGATGTCTTGGATATCGTTGAATCGCATGCTGAATAAGGAACTATCCTCAGAGAAACCTGCAGAGAAGCCTTCTCAGAAACTTCTATGTTGTGGGTGAATTCAGCCCACAGATGTCCATCATTGTTTCCACTGAGAAACTTGCTAGCAGAGTTTTCGCAGAATCTGCAATAGGACACACGGTGGCGCTCCAAGACCACAAATAACCTCGTCTTATTAAAGAAAGAAGCT
The DNA here is from genome assembly GCF_007565055.1 of Rhinopithecus roxellana. Lineage (NCBI taxonomy): Eukaryota > Metazoa > Chordata > Mammalia > Primates > Cercopithecidae > Rhinopithecus > Rhinopithecus roxellana. The sequence continues at coordinate 5,279 of NW_022143731.1, forward strand.
TTCTGAAGACCGCTTTGTGATGTGTGAATTCAACTCACTAAGTTGCAGCTGTATTTCGTGGGGCCGTGCCCTAGCCCTATTTGTGTGGAATCTGAGAACAGATATTCCCGATCCCTTTGAAACAATGGGGCCAATGGAAACATCTTCCAATAAAAATGAGAAAGAAGCTTTCTGAGAAACTTCTTTCTGATCTGTGAGTTCATCTCACAGAGTTACAAACTCTGCTCAAGAAGCAGTTTGCTAACACTCTGTTCGTGGAATCTGCAAAGTGATATTTGGGAGTCTATTGGGGCCCATGGTGATAAAGCAAATATCCTCACATAATAACTAAAGAGAAGCTTTCTGAGAAACTGCATTGCCATGTGTGAATGCAACTCACAGAGTTACACGTTTCTCCTCATTGATCAGTTTGTTAGCACAGTTTTCTGGAAATCTGCAATTAGATACTTCATAGTGCAATGAACATTACAGTGACAAAGGAAATATCCACAGATGAAACTAGAAAGAAGCTTTCTTAGAAACTTCTTGGTGATGTGTGAATTCATCTCACAGAGTTACACTTATGTTTCGTGGAGCATTCCATTAACACTGTCTTTGGGGAAACTGAGAAGGGCTTCTTTGGATCACATTGAGGCCTACGCTGATAAAGGAAATTTCATCCGTTCAAAACGTGAAAGAAGCTTTCTGAGAAACTTCTTTCTGATCTGTGAGTTCATCTCACAGAGTTACAAACTCTGCCTCAAGAAGCAGTTTGCTAACACTCTCTTCGTGGAATCTGCAAAGTGATATTTGGGAGTCTATTGGGGCCCATGGTGATAAAGCAAATATCCTCACATAATAACTAAAGAGAAGCTTTCTGAGAAACTGCATTGCCATGTGTGAATGCAACTCCCAGAGTTACACGTTTCTCTTCATTGATCAGTTTGTTAGCACAGTTTTCTGGAAATCTGCAATTAGATACTTCATAGCGCAATGAACATTACAGTGACAAAGGAAATATCCACAGATGAAAACTAGAAAGAAGCTTTCTTAGAAACTTCTTGGTGATGTGTGAATTCATCTCACAGAGTTACACTTATGTTTCGTGGAGCAGTCCATTAACACTGTCTTTGGGGAAACTGAGAAGGGCTTCTTTGGATCACATTGAGGCCTACGCTGATAAAGGAAATTTCATCCGTTCAAAACGTGAAAGAAGCTTTCTGAGAAACTTCTTTCTGATCTGTGAGTTCATTCTCACAGAGTTACAAACTCTGCCTCAAGAAGCAGTTTGCTAACACTCTCTTCGTGGAATCTGCAAAGTGATATTTGGGAGTCTATTGGGGCCCATGGTGATAAAGCAAATATCCTCACATAATAACTAAAGAGAAGCTTTCTGAGAAACTGCATTGCCATGTGTGAATGCAACTCCCAGAGTTACACGTTTCTCTTCATTGATCAGTTTGTTAGCACAGTTTTCTGGAAATCTGCAATTAGATACTTCATAGCGCAATGAACATTACAGTGACAAAGGAAATATCCACAGATGAAAACTAGAAAGAAGCTTTCTTAGAAACTTCTTGGTGATGTGTGAATTCATCTCACAGAGTTACACTTATGTTTCGTGGAGCAGTCCATTAACACTGTCTTTGGGGAAACTGAGAAGGGCTTCTTTGGATCACATTGAGGCCTACGCTGATAAAGGAAATTTCATCCGTTCAAAACGTGAAAGAAGCTTTCTGAGAAACTTCTTTCTGATCTGTGAGTTCATCTCACAGAGTTACAAACTCTGCCTCAAGAAGCAGTTTGCTAACACTCTCTTCGTGGAATCTGCAAAGTGATATTTGGGAGTCTATTGGGGCCCAGATTGATAAAGCAAATATCCTCACATAATAACTAAAGAGAAGCTTTCTGAGAAACTGCATTGCCATGTGTGAATGCAACTCACAGAGTTACGCCATTGTTTTTTGGAGCCGTTTCTTAGGACTGTTTCCATGGATTCTGAGAGAGAGATATTTCAGATAGCTTTGAAGAATAGAAGGAGAAAATAATTATCCTCCAAGAGAAAGCAGAACCAAGCTTTCTGAGAAACTGCTTTGTGATATGTGAATTCATTTCACAGTGTTCTATCACCCTTTCTCGGTGGAGTTTCCTAGCACTCATATTGAGGAATCTCAGATGTGATGTCTTGGATATCGTTGAATCGCATGCTGAATGAGGAACTATCCTCAGAGAAACCTGCAGAGAAGCCTTCTCAGAAACTTCTATGTTGTGGGTGAATTCAGCCCACAGATGTCCATCATTGTTCCACTGAGAAACTTGCTAGCAGAGTTTTCGCAGAATCTGCAATAGGACACACGGTGGCGCTCCAAGACCACAAATAACCTCGTCTTATTAAAGAAAGAAGCCTTCTGAAGACCGCTTTGTGATAGTGTGAATTCCACTCACTAAGTTGCAGCTGTATTTCGTGGGGCCGTGCCCTAGCCCTATTTGTGTGGAATCTGAGAACAGATATTCCCGATCCCTTTGAAAACAATGGGGCCAATGGAAACATTTCCAATAAAAATGAGAAAGAGCTTTCTGAGAAACTTCTTTCTGATCTGTGAGTTCATCTCACAGAGTTACAAACTGCCTCAAGAAGCAGTTTTACTAACACTCTGTTCGTGGAATCTGCAAAGTGATATTTGGGAGTCTATTGGGGCCATGGTGATAAAGCAAATATCCTCACATAATAACTAAAGAGAAGCTTTCTGAGAACTGCATTGCCATGTGTGAATGCAACTCCCAGAGTTACACGTTTCTCTTCATTGATCAGTTTGTTAGCACAGTTTTCTGGAAATCTGCAATTAGATACTTCATAGCGCAATGAACATTACAGTGACAAAGGAAATATCCACAGATGAAAACTAGAAAGAAGCTTTCTTAGAAACTTCTTGGTGATGTGTGAATTCATCTCACAGAGTTACACTTATGTTTCGTGGAGCAGTCCATTAACACTGTCTTTGGGGAAACTGAGAAGGGCTTCTTTGGATCACATTGAGGCCTACGCTGATAAAGGAAATTTCATCCGTTCAAAACGTGAAAGAAGCTTTCTGAGAAACTTCTTTCTGATCTGTGAGTTCATCTCACAGAGTTACAAACTCTGCCTCAAGAAGCAGTTTGCTAACACTCTCTTCGTGGAATCTGCAAAGTGATATTTGGGAGTCTATTGGGGCCCATGGTGATAAAGCAAATATCCTCACATAATAACTAAAGAGAAGCTTTCTGAGAAACTGCATTGCCATGTGTGAATGCAACTCACAGAGTTACACGTTTCTCTTCATTGATCAGTTTGTTAGCACAGTTTTCTGGAAATCTGCCATTAGATACTTCATAGCGCAATGAACATTACAGTGACAAAGGAAATATCCACAGATGAAAACTAGAAAGAAGCTTTCTTAGAAACTTCTTGGTGATGTGTGAATTCATCTCACAGAGTTACACTTATGTTTCGTGGAGCAGTCCATTAACACTGTCTTTGGGGAAACTGAGAAGGGCTTCTTTGGATCACATTGAGGCCTACGCTGATAAAGGAAATTTCATCCGTTCAAAACGTGAAAGAAGCTTTCTGAGAAACTTCTTTCTGATCTGTGAGTTCTTCTCACAGAGTTACAAACTCTGCCTCAAGAAGCAGTTTGCTAACACTCTCTTCGTGGAATCTGCAAAGTGATATTTGGGAGTCTATTGGGGCCCATGTTGATAAGCAAATATCCTCACATAATAACTAAAGAGAAGCTTTCTGAGAAACTGCATTGCCATGTGTGAATGCAACTCACAGAGTTACGCCAGTGTTTTTTGGAGCCGTTTCTTAGGACTGTTTCCATGGATTCTGAGAAGTGATATTTCAGATAGCTTTGAAGAATAGAAGGAGAGGAGAAAATAATTATCCTCCAAGAGAAAGCAGAACCAAGCTTTCTGAGAAACTGCTTTGTGATATGTGAATTCATTTCACAGTGTTCTATCACCCTTCTCGGTGGAGTTTCCTAGCACTCATATTGAGGAATCTCAGATGTGATGTCTTGGATATCGTTGAATCGCATGCTGAATGAGGAACTATCCTCAGAGAAACCTGCAGAGAAGCCTTCTCAGAAACTTCTATGTTGTGGGTGAATTCAGCCCACAGATGTCCATCATTGTTCCACTGAGAAACTTGCTAGCAGAGTTTTCGCAGAATCTGCAATAGGACACACGGTGGCGCACCAAGACCACAAATAACCTCGTCTTATTAAAGAAAGAAGCTTTCTGAAGACCGCTTTGTGATGTGTGAATTCAACTCACTAAGTTGCAGCTGTATTTCGTGGGGCCGTGCCCTAGCCCTATTTGTGTGGAATCTGAGAACAGATATTCCCGATCCCTTTGAAAACAATGGGGCCAATGAAAACATCTTCCAAAAAAAATGAGAAAGAAGCTTTCTGAGAAACTTCTTTCTGATCTGTGAGTTCATCTCAAAGAGTTACAAACTCTGCCTCAAGAAGCAGTTTGCTAACACTCTGTTCGTGGAATCTGCAAAGTGATATTTGGGAGTCTATTGGGGCCCATGGTGATAAAGCAAATATCCTCACATAATAACTAAAGAGAAGCTTTCTGAGAAACTGCATTGCCATGTGTGAATGCAACTCACAGAGTTACACGTTTCTCTTCATTGATCAGTTTGTTAGCACAGTTTTCTGGAAATCTGCAATTAGATACTTCATAGCGCAATGAACATTACAGTGACAAAGGAAATATCCACAGATGAAAACTAGAAAGAAGCTTTCTTAGAAACTTCTTGGTGATGTGTGAATTCATCTCACAGAGTTACACTTATGTTTCGTGGAGCAGTCCATTAACACTGTCTTTGGGGAAACTGAGAAGGGCTTCTTTGGATCACATTGAGGCCTACGCTGATAAAGGAAATTTCATCCGTTCAAAACGTGAAAGAAGCTTTCTGAGAAACTTCTTTCTGATCTGTGAGTTCTTCTCACAGAGTTACAAACTCTGCCTCAAGAAGCAGTTTGCTAACACTCTCTTCGTGGAATCTGCAAAGTGATATTTGGGAGTCTATTGGGGCCCATGGTGATAAAGCAAATATCCTCACATAATAACTAAAGAGAAGCTTTCTGAGAAACTGCATTGCCATGTGTGAATGCAACTCACAGAGTTACACGTTTCTCTTCATTGATCAGTTTGTTAGCACAGTTTTCTGGAAATCTGCAATTAGATACTTCATAGCGCAATGAACATTACAGTGACAAAGGAAATATCCACAGATGAAAACTAGAAAGAAGCTTTCTTAGAAACTTCTTGGTGATGTGTGAATTCATCTCACAGAGTTACACTTATGTTTCGTGGAGCAGTCCATTAACACTGTCTTTGGGGAAACTGAGAAGGGCTTCTTTGGATCACATTGAGGCCTACGCTGATAAAGGAAATTTCATCCGTTCAAAACGTGAAAGAAGCTTTCTGAGAAACTTCTTTCTGATCTGTGAGTTCATCTCACAGAGTTACAAACTCTGCCTCAAGAAGCAGTTTGCTAACACTCTCTTCGTGGAATCTGCAAAGTGATATTTGGGAGTCTATTGGGGCCCATGGTGATAAAGCAAATATCCTCACATAATAACTAAAGAGAAGCTTTCTGAGAAACTGCATTGCCATGTGTGAATGCAACTCCCAGAGTTACACGTTTCTCTTCATTGATCAGTTTGTTAGCACAGTTTTCTGGAAATCTGCAATTAGATACTTCATAGCGCAATGAACATTACAGTGACAAAGGAAATATCCACAGATGAAAACTAGAAAGAAGCTTTCTTAGAAACTTCTTGGTGATGTGTGAATTCATCTCACAGAGTTACACTTATGTTTCGTGGAGCATTCCATTAACACTGTCTTTGGGGAAACTGAGAAGGGCTTCTTTGGATCACATTGAGGCCTACGCTGATAAAGGAAATTTCATCCGTTCAAAACGTGAAAGAAGCTTTCTGAGAAACTTCTTTCTGATCTGTGAGTTCTTCTCACAGAGTTACAAACTCTGCCTCAAGAAGCAGTTTGCTAACACTCTCTTCGTGGAATCTGCAAAGTGATATTTGGGAGTCTATTGGGGCCCATGTTGATAAAGCAAATATCCTCACATAATAACTAAAGAGAAGCTTTCTGAGAAACTGCATTGCCATGTGTGAATGCAACTCACAGAGTTACGCCAGTGTTTTTTGGAGCCGTTTCTTAGGACTGTTTCCGTGGATTCTGAGAAGTGATATTTCTGATAGCTTTGAAGAATAGAAGGAGAAAATAATTATCCTCCAAGAGAAAGCAGAACCAAGCTTTCTGAGGATCTGCTTTGTGATATGTGAATTCATTTCACAGTGTTCTATCACCCTTTCTCGGTGGAGTTTCCTAGCACTCATATTGAGGAATCTCAGATGTGATGTCTTGGATATCGTTGAATCGCATGCTGAATAAGGAACTATCCTCAGAGAAACCTGCAGAGAAGCCTTCTCAGAAACTTCTATGTTGTGGGTGAATTCAGCCCACAGATGTCCATCATTGTTTCCACTGAGAAACTTGCTAGCAGAGTTTTCGCAGAATCTGCAATAGGACACACGGTGGCGCTCCAAGACCACAAATAACCTCGTCTTATTAAAGAAAGAAGCTTTCTGAAGACCGCTTTGTGATGTGTGAATTCAACTCACTAAGTTGCAGCTGTATTTCGTGGGGCCGTGCCCTAGCCCTATTTGTGTGGAATCTGAGAACAGATATTCCCGATCCCTTTGAAAACAATGGGGCCAATGGAAACATCTTCCAATAAAAATGAGAAAGAAGCTTTCTGAGAAACTTCTTTCTGATCTGTGAGTTCATCTCACAGAGTTACAAACTCTGCCTCAAGAAGCAGTTTGCTAACACTCTCTTCGTGGAATCTGCAAAGTGATATTTGGGAGTCTATTGGGGCCCATGGTGATAAAGCAAATATCCTCACATAATAACTAAAGAGAAGCTTTCTGAGAAACTGCATTGCCATGTGTGAATGCAACTCACAGAGTTACACGTTTCTCCTCATTGATCAGTTTGTTAGCACAGTTTTCTGGAAATCTGCAATTAGATACTTCATAGCGCAATGAACATTACAGTGACAAAGGAAATATCCACAGATGAAAACTAGAAAGAAGCTTTCTTAGAAACTTCTTGGTGATGTGTGAATTCATCTCACAGAGTTACACTTATGTTTCGTGGAGCAGTCCATTAACACTGTCTTTGGGGAAACTGAGAAGGGCTTCTTTGGATCACATTGAGGCCTACGCTGATAAAGGAAATTTCATCCGTTCAAAACGTGAAAGAAGCTTTCTGAGAAACTTCTTTCTGATCTGTGAGTTCATCTCACAGAGTTACAAACTCTGCCTCAAGAAGCAGTTTGCTAACACTCTCTTCGTGGAATCTGCAAAGTGATATTTGGGAGTCTATTGGGGCCCATGGTGATAAAGCAAATATCCTCACATAATAACTAAAGAGAAGCTTTCTGAGAAACTGCATTGCCATGTGTGAATGCAACTCCCAGAGTTACACGTTTCTCTTCATTGATCAGTTTGTTAGCACAGTTTTCTGGAAATCTGCAATTAGATACTTCATAGCGCAATGAACATTACAGTGACAAAGGAAATATCCACAGATGAAAACTAGAAAGAAGCTTTCTTAGAAACTTCTTGGTGATGTGTGAATTCATCTCACAGAGTTACACTTATGTTTCGTGGAGCAGTCCATTAACACTGTCTTTGGGGAAACTGAGAAGGGCTTCTTTGGATCACATTGAGGCCTACGCTGATAAAGGAAATTTCATCCGTTCAAAACGTGAAAGAAGCTTTCTGAGAAACTTCTTTCTGATCTGTGAGTTCTTCTCACAGAGTTACAAACTCTGCCTCAAGAAGCAGTTTGCTAACACTCTCTTCGTGGAATCTGCAAAGTGATATTTGGGAGTCTATTGGGGCCCATGGTGATAAAGCAAATATCCTCACATAATAACTAAAGAGAAGCTTTCTGAGAAACTGCATTGCCATGTGTGAATGCAACTCACAGAGTTACACGTTTCTCTTCATTGATCAGTTTGTTAGCACAGTTTTCTGGAAATCTGCAATTAGATACTTCATAGCGCAATGAACATTACAGTGACAAAGGAAATATCCACAGATGAAAACTAGAAAGAAGCTTTCTTAGAAACTTCTTGGTGATGTGTGAATTCATCTCACAGAGTTACACTTATGTTTCGTGGAGCATTCCATTAACACTGTCTTTGGGGAAACTGAGAAGGGCTTCTTTGGATCACATTGAGGCCTACGCTGATAAAGGAAATTTCATCCGTTCAAAACGTGAAAGAAGCTTTCTGAGAAACTTCTTTCTGATCTGTGAGTTCTTCTCACAGAGTTACAAACTCTGCCTCAAGAAGCAGTTTGCTAACACTCTCTTCGTGGAATCTGCAAAGTGATATTTGGGAGTCTATTGGGGCCCATGTTGATAAAGCAAATATCCTCACATAATAACTAAAGAGAAGCTTTCTGAGAAACTGCATTGCCATGTGTGAATGCAACTCACAGAGTTACGCCAGTGTTTTTTGGAGCCGTTTCTTAGGACTGTTTCCGTGGATTCTGAGAAGTGATATTTCAGATAGCTTTGAAGAATAGAAGGAGAAAATAATTATCCTCCAAGAGAAAGCAGAACCAAGCTTTCTGAGAAACTGCTTTGTGATATGTGAATTCATTTCACAGTGTTCTATCATCCTTTCTCGGTGGAGTTTCCTAGCACTCATATTGAGGAATCTCAGATGTGATGTCTTGGATATCGTTGAATCGCATGCTGAATAAGGAACTATCCTCAGAGAAACCTGCAGAGAAGCCTTCTCAGAAACTTCTATGTTGTGGGTGAATTCAGCCCACAGATGTCCATCATTGTTTCCACTGAGAAACTTGCTAGCAGAGTTTTCGCAGAATCTGCAATAGGACACACGGTGGCGCTCCAAGACCACAAATAACCTCGTCTTATTAAAGAAAGAAGCTTTCTGAAGACCGCTTTGTGATGTGTGAATTCAACTCACTAAGTTGCAGCTGTATTTCGTGGGGCCGTGCCCTAGCCCTATTTGTGTGGAATCTGAGAACAGATATTCCCGATCCCTTTGAAAACAATGGGGCCAATGGAAACATCTTCCAATAAAAATGAGAAAGAAGCTTTCTGAGAAACTTCTTTCTGATCTGTGAGTTCATCTCACAGAGTTACAAACTCTGCCTCAAGAAGCAGTTTGCTAACACTCTGTTCGTGGAATCTGCAAAGTGATATTTGGGAGTCTATTGGGGCCCATGGTGATAAAGCAAATATCCTCACATAATAACTAAAGAGAAGCTTTCTGAGAAACTGCATTGCCATGTGTGAATGCAACTCACAGAGTTACACGTTTCTCTTCATTGATCAGTTTGTTAGCACAGTTTTCTGGAAATCTGCAATTAGATACTTCATAGCGCAATGAACATTACAGTGACAAAGGAAATATCCACAGATGAAAACTAGAAAGAAGCTTTCTTAGAAACTTCTTGGTGATGTGTGAATTCATCTCACAGAGTTACACTTATGTTTCGTGGAGCAGTCCATTAACACTGTCTTTGGGGAAACTGAGAAGGGCTTCTTTGGATCACATTGAGGCCTACGCTGATAAAGGAAATTTCATCCGTTCAAAACGTGAAAGAAGCTTTCTGAGAAACTTCTTTCTGATCTGTGAGTTCATCTCACAGAGTTACAAACTCTGCCTCAAGAAGCAGTTTGCTAACACTCTCTTCGTGGAATCTGCAAAGTGATATTTGGGAGTCTATTGGGGCCCATGGTGATAAAGCAAATATCCTCACATAATAACTAAAGAGAAGCTTTCTGAGAAACTGCATTGCCATGTGTGAATGCAACTCACAGAGTTACACGTTTCTCTTCATTGATCAGTTTGTTAGCACAGTTTTCTGGAAATCTGCAATTAGATACTTCATAGCGCAATGAACATTACAGTGACAAAGGAAATATCCACAGATGAAAACTAGAAAGAAGCTTTCTTAGAAACTTCTTGGTGATGTGTGAATTCATCTCACAGAGTTACACTTATGTTTCGTGGAGCAGTCCATTAACACTGTCTTTGGGGAAACTGAGAAGGGCTTCTTTGGATCACATTGAGGCCTACGCTGATAAAGGAAATTTCATCCGTTCAAAACGTGAAAGAAGCTTTCTGAGAAACTTCTTTCTGATCTGTGAGTTCATTCTCACAGAGTTACAAACTCTGCCTCAAGAAGCAGTTTGCTAACACTCTCTTCGTGGAATCTGCAAAGTGATATTTGGGAGTCTATTGGGGCCCATGGTGATAAAGCAAATATCCTCACATAATAACTAAAGAGAAGCTTTCTGAGAAACTGCATTGCCATGTGTGAATGCAACTCCCAGAGTTACACGTTTCTCTTCATTGATCAGTTTGTTAGCACAGTTTTCTGGAAATCTGCAATTAGATACTTCATAGCGCAATGAACATTACAGTGACAAAGGAAATATCCACAGATGAAAACTAGAAAGAAGCTTTCTTAGAAACTTCTTGGTGATGTGTGAATTCATCTCACAGAGTTACACTTATGTTTCGTGGAGCAGTCCATTAACACTGTCTTTGGGGAAACTGAGAAGGGCTTCTTTGGATCACATTGAGGCCTACGCTGATAAAGGAAATTTCATCCGTTCAAAACGTGAAAGAAGCTTTCTGAGAAACTTCTTTCTGATCTGTGAGTTCATCTCACAGAGTTACAAACTCTGCCTCAAGAAGCAGTTTGCTAACACTCTCTTCGTGGAATCTGCAAAGTGATATTTGGGAGTCTATTGGGGCCCATGGTGATAAAGCAAATATCCTCACATAATAACTAAAGAGAAGCTTTCTGAGAAACTGCATTGCCATGTGTGAATGCAACTCACAGAGTTACACGTTTCTCTTCATTGATCAGTTTGTTAGCACAGTTTTCTGGAAATCTGCAATTAGATACTTCATAGCGCAATGAACATTACAGTGACAAAGGAAATATCCACAGATGAAAACTAGAAAGAAGCTTTCTTAGAAACTTCTTGGTGATGTGTGAATTCATCTCACAGAGTTACACTTATGTTTCGTGGAGCAGTCCATTAACACTGTCTTTGGGGAAACTGAGAAGGGCTTCTTTGGATCACATTGAGGCCTACGCTGATAAAGGAAATTTCATCCGTTCAAAACGTGAAAGAAGCTTTCTGAGAAACTTCTTTCTGATCTGTGAGTTCTTCTCACAGAGTTACAAACTCTGCCTCAAGAAGCAGTTTGCTAACACTCTCTTCGTGGAAACTGCAAAGTGATATTTGGGAGTCTATTGGGGCCCATGTTGATAAAGCAAATATCCTCACATAATAACTAAAGAGAAGCTTTCTGAGAATCTGCATTGCCATGTGTGAATGCAACTCACAGAGTTACGCCAGTGTTTTTTAGCCGTTTCTTAGGACTGTTTCCATGGATTCTGAGAAGTGATATTTCAAATAGCTTTGAAGAATAGAAGGAGAAAATAATTATCCTCCAAGAGAACGCAGAACCAAGCTTTCTGAGAAACTGCTTTGTGATATGTGAATTCATTTCACAGTGTTCTATCACCCTTTCTCGGTGGAGTTTCCTAGCACTCATATTGAGGAATCTCAGATGTGATGTCTTGGATATCTTTGAATCGCATGCTGAATAACGAACTATCCTCAGAGAAACCTGCAGAGAAGCCTTCTCAGAAACTTCTATGTTGTGGGTGAATTCAGCCCACAGATGTCCATCATTGTTTCCACTGAGAAACTTGCTAGCAGAGTTTTCGCAGAATCTGCAGTAGGACACACGGAGGCGCTCCAAGACCACAAATAACCTCGTCTTATAAAGAAAGAAGCTTTCTGAAGACCGCTTTGTGATGTGTGAATTCAACTCACTAAGTTGCAGCTGTATTTCGTGGGGCCGTGCCCTAGCACTATTTGTGTGGAATCTGAGAACAGATATTCCCGATCCCTTTGAAACAATGGGGCCAATGGAAACATCTTCCAATAAAAATGAGAAAGAAGCTTTCTGAGAAACTTCTTTCTGATCTGTGAGTTCATCTCACAGAGTTACAAACTATGCCTCAAGAAGCAGTTTGCTAACACTCTCTTCGTGGAATCTGCAAAGTGATATATGGGAGTCTATTGGGGCCCATGGTGATAAAGCAAATATCCTCACATAATAACTAAAGAGAAGCTTTCTGAGAAACTGCATTGCCATGTGTGAATGCAACTCACCGAGTTACACGTTTCTCCTCATTGATCAGTTTGTTAGCACAGTTTTCTGGAAATCTGCAATTAGATACTTCATAGCGCAATGAACATTACAGTGACAAAGGAAATATCCACAGATGAAAACTAGAAAGAAGCTTTCTTAGAAACTTCTTGGTGATGTGTGAATTCATCTCACAGAGTTACACTTATGTTTCGTGGAGCAGTCCATTAACACTGTCTTTGGGGAAACTGAGAAGGGCTTCTTTGGATCACATTGAGGCCTACGCTGATAAAGGAAATTTCATCCGTTCAAAACGTGAAAGAAGCTTTCTGAGAAACTTCTTTCTGATCTGTGAGTTCATCTCACAGAGTTACAAACTCTGCCTCAAGAAGCAGTTTGCTAACACTCTCTTCGTGGAATCTGCAAAGTGATATTTGGGAGTCTATTGGGGCCCATGGTGATAAAGCAAATATCCTCACATAATAACTAAAGAGAAGCTTTCTGAGAAACTGCATTGCCATGTGTGAATGCAACTCCCAGAGTTACACGTTTCTCTTCATTGATCAGTTTGTTAGCACAGTTTTCTGGAAATCTGCAATTAGATACTTCATAGCGCAATGAACATTACAGTGACAAAGGAAATATCCACAGATGAAAACTAGAAAGAAGCTTTCTTAGAAACTTCTTGGTGATGTGTGAATTCATCTCACAGAGTTACACTTATGTTTCGTGGAGCAGTCCATTAACACTGTCTTTGGGGAAACTGAGAAGGGCTTCTTTGGATCACATTGAGGCCTACGCTGATAAAGGAAATTTCATCCGTTCAAAACGTGAAAGAAGCTTTCTGAGAAACTTCTTTCTGATCTGTGAGTTCTTCTCACAGAGTTACAAACTCTGCCTCAAGAAGCAGTTTGCTAACACTCTCTTCGTGGAATCTGCAAAGTGATATTTGGGAGTCTATTGGGGCCCATGTTGATAAAGCAAATATCCTCACATAATAACTAAAGAGAAGCTTTCTGAGAAACTGCATTGCCATGTGTGAATGCAACTCACAGAGTTACACGTTTCTCTTCATTGATCAGTTTGTTAGCACAGTTTTCTGGAAATCTGCAATTAGATACTTCATAGCGCAATGAACATTACAGTGACAAAGGAAATATCCACAGATGAAAACTAGAAAGAAGCTTTCTTAGAAACTTCTTGGTGATGTGTGAATTCATCTCACAGAGTTACACTTATGTTTCGTGGAGCAGTCCATTAACACTGTCTTTGGGGAAACTGAGAAGGGCTTCTTTGGATCACATTGAGGCCTACGCTGATAAAGGAAATTTCATCCGTTCAAAACGTGAAAGAAGCTTTCTGAGAAACTTCTTTCTGATCTGTGAGTTCATCTCACAGAGTTACAAACTCTGCCTCAAGAAGCAGTTTGCTAACACTCTCTTCGTGGAATCTGCAAAGTGATATTTGGGAGTCTATTGGGGCCCATGGTGATAAAGCAAATATCCTCACATAATAACTAAAGAGAAGCTTTCTGAGAAACTGCATTGCCATGTGTGAATGCAACTCACAGAGTTACACGTTTCTCTTCATTGATCAGTTTGTTAGCACAGTTTTCTGGAAATCTGCAATTAGATACTTCATAGCGCAATGAACATTACAGTGACAAAGGAAATATCCACAGATGAAAACTAGAAAGAAGCTTTCTTAGAAACTTCTTGGTGATGTGTGAATTCATCTCACAGAGTTACACTTATGTTTCGTGGAGCAGTCCATTAACACTGTCTTTGGGGAAACTGAGAAGGGCTTCTTTGGATCACATTGAGGCCTACGCTGATAAAGGAAATTTCATCCGTTCAAAACGTGAAAGAAGCTTTCTGAGAAACTTCTTTCTGATCTGTGAGTTCATCTCACAGAGTTACAAACTCTGCCTCAAGAAGCAGTTTGCTAACACTCTCTTCGTGGAATCTGCAAAGTGATATTTGGGAGTCTATTGGGGCCCATGGTGATAAAGCAAATATCCTCACATAATAACTAAAGAGAAGCTTTCTGAGAAACTGCATTGCCATGTGTGAATGCAACTCACAGAGTTACACGTTTCTCTTCATTGATCAGTTTGTTAGCACAGTTTTCTGGAAATCTGCAATTAGATACTTCATAGCGCAATGAACATTACAGTGACAAAGGAAATATCCACAGATGAAAACTAGAAAGAAGCTTTCTTAGAAACTTCTTGGTGATGTGTGAATTCATCTCACAGAGTTACACTTATGTTTCGTGGAGCAGTCCATTAACACTGTCTTTGGGGAAACTGAGAAGGGCTTCTTTGGATCACATTGAGGCCTACGCTGATAAAGGAAATTTCATCCGTTCAAAACGTGAAAGAAGCTTTCTGAGAAACTTCTTTCTGATCTGTGAGTTCTTCTCACAGAGTTACAAACTCTGCCTCAAGAAGCAGTTTGCTAACACTCTCTTCGTGGAATCTGCAAAGTGATATTTGGGAGTCTATTGGGGCCCATGGTGATAAAGCAAATATCCTCACATAATAACTAAAGAGAAGCTTTCTGAGAAACTGCATTGCCATGTGTGAATGCAACTCACAGAGTTACACGTTTCTCTTCATTGATCAGTTTGTTAGCACAGTTTTCTGGAAATCTGCAATTAGATACTTCATAGCGCAATGAACATTACAGTGACAAAGGAAATATCCACAGATGAAAACTAGAAAGAAGCTTTCTTAGAAACTTCTTGGTGATGTGTGAATTCATCTCACAGAGTTACACTTATGTTTCGTGGAGCAGTCCATTAACACTGTCTTTGGGGAAACTGAGAAGGGCTTCTTTGGATCACATTGAGGCCTACGCTGATAAAGGAAATTTCATCCGTTCAAAACGTGAAAGAAGCTTTCTGAGAAACTTCTTTCTGATCTGTGAGTTCATCTCACAGAGTTACAAACTCTGCCTCAAGAAGCAGTTTGCTAACACTCTCTTCGTGGAATCTGCAAAGTGATATTTGGGAGTCTATTGGGGCCCATGTTGATAAAGCAAATATCCTCACATAATAACTAAAGAGAAGCTTTCTGAGAAACTGCATTGCCATGTGTGAATGCAACTCACAGAGTTACACGTTTCTCTTCATTGATCAGTTTGTTAGCACAGTTTTCTGGAAATCTGCAATTAGATACTTCATAGCGCAATGAACATTACAGTGACAAAGGAAATATCCACAGATGAAAACTAGAAAGAAGCTTTCTTAGAAACTTCTTGGTGATGTGTGAATTCATCTCACAGAGTTACACTTATGTTTCGTGGAGCAGTCCATTAACACTGTCTTTGGGGAAACTGAGAAGGGCTTCTTTGGATCACATTGAGGCCTACGCTGATAAAGGAAATTTCATCCGTTCAAAACGTGAAAGAAGCTTTCTGAGAAACTTCTTTCTGATCTGTGAGTTCATCTCACAGAGTTACAAACTCTGCCTCAAGAAGCAGTTTGCTAACACTCTCTTCGTGGAATCTGCAAAGTGATATTTGGGAGTCTATTGGGGCCCATGGTGATAAAGCAAATATCCTCACATAATAACTAAAGAGAAGCTTTCTGAGAAACTGCATTGCCATGTGTGAATGCAACTCACAGAGTTACACGTTTCTCTTCATTGATCAGTTTGTTAGCACAGTTTTCTGGAAATCTGCAATTAGATACTTCATAGCGCAATGAACATTACAGTGACAAAGGAAATATCCACAGATGAAAACTAGAAAGAAGCTTTCTTAGAAACTTCTTGGTGATGTGTGAATTCATCTCACAGAGTTACACTTATGTTTCGTGGAGCAGTCCATTAACACTGTCTTTGGGGAAACTGAGAAGGGCTTCTTTGGATCACATTGAGGCCTACGCTGATAAAGGAAATTTCATCCGTTCAAAACGTGAAAGAAGCTTTCTGAGAAACTTCTTTCTGATCTGTGAGTTCTTCTCACAGAGGTACAAACTCTGCCTCAAGAAGCAGTTTGCTAACACTCTCTTCGTGGAATCTGCAAAGTGATATTTGGGAGTCTATTGGGGCCCATGTTGATAAAGCAAATATCCTCACATAATAACTAAAGAGAAGCTTTCTGAGAAACTGCATTGCCATGTGTGAATGCAACTCACAGAGTTACGCCAGTGTTTTTTGGAGCCGTTTCTTAGGACTGTTTCCATGGATTCTGAGAAGTGATATTTCTGATAGCTTTGAAGAATAGAAGGAGAAAATAATTATCCTCCAAGAGAAAGCAGAACCAAGCTTTCTGAGGAATCTGCTTTGTGATATGTGAATTCATTTCACAGTGTTCTATCACCCTTTCTCGGTGGAGTTTCCTAGCACTCATATTGAGGAATCTCAGATGTGATGTCTTGGATATCGTTGAATCGCATGCTGAATAAGGAACTATCCTCAGAGAAACCTGCAGAGAAGCCTTCTCAGAAACTTCTATGTTGTGGGTGAATTCAGCCCACAGATGTCCATCATTGTTTCCACTGAGAAACTTGCTAGCAGAGTTTTCGCAGAATCTGCAATAGGACACACGGTGGCGCTCCAAGACCACAAATAACCTCGTCTTATTAAAGAAAGAAGCTTTCTGAAGACCGCTTTGTGATGTGTGAATTCAACTCACTAAGTTGCAGCTGTATTTCGTGGGGCCGTGCCCTAGCCCTATTT
Source organism: Rhinopithecus roxellana (assembly GCF_007565055.1). Taxonomy (NCBI): domain Eukaryota; kingdom Metazoa; phylum Chordata; class Mammalia; order Primates; family Cercopithecidae; genus Rhinopithecus; species Rhinopithecus roxellana. Next base: position 22,252 of record NW_022143731.1, read on the forward strand.
GTGTGGAATCTGAGAACAGATATTCCCGATCCCTTTGAAAACAATGGGGCCAATGGAAACATCTTCCAATAAAAATGAGAAAGAAGCTTTCTGAGAAACTTCTTTCTGATCTGTGAGTTCATCTCACAGAGTTACAAACTCTGCCTCAAGAAGCAGTTTGCTAACACTCTGTTCGTGGAATCTGCAAAGTGATATTTGGGAGTCTATTGGGGCCCATGGTGATAAAGCAAATATCCTCACATAATAACTAAAGAGAAGCTTTCTGAGAAACTGCATTGCCATGTGTGAATGCAACTCACAGAGTTACACGTTTCTCCTCATTGATCAGTTTGTTAGCACAGTTTTCTGGAAATCTGCAATTAGATACTTCATAGCGCAATGAACATTACAGTGACAAAGGAAATATCCACAGATGAAAACTAGAAAGAAGCTTTCTTAGAAACTTCTTGGTGATGTGTGAATTCATCTCACAGAGTTACACTTATGTTTCGTGGAGCAGTCCATTAACACTGTCTTTGGGGAAACTGAGAAGGGCTTCTTTGGATCACATTGAGGCCTACGCTGATAAAGGAAATTTCATCCGTTCAAAACGTGAAAGAAGCTTTCTGAGAAACTTCTTTCTGATCTGTGAGTTCATCTCACAGAGTTACAAACTCTGCCTCAAGAAGCAGTTTGCTAACACTCTCTTCGTGGAATCTGCAAAGTGATATTTGGGAGTCTATTGGGGCCCATGGTGATAAAGCAAATATCCTCACATAATAACTAAAGAGAAGCTTTCTGAGAAACTGCATTGCCATGTGTGAATGCAACTCCCAGAGTTACACGTTTCTCTTCATTGATCAGTTTGTTAGCACAGTTTTCTGGAAATCTGCAATTAGATACTTCATAGCGCAATGAACATTACAGTGACAAAGGAAATATCCACAGATGAAAACTAGAAAGAAGCTTTCTTAGAAACTTCTTGGTGATGTGTGAATTCATCTCACAGAGTTACACTTATGTTTCGTGGAGCAGTCCATTAACACTGTCTTTGGGGAAACTGAGAAGGGCTTCTTTGGATCACATTGAGGCCTACGCTGATAAAGGAAATTTCATCCGTTCAAAACGTGAAAGAAGCTTTCTGAGAAACTTCTTTCTGATCTGTGAGTTCATCTCACAGAGTTACAAACTCTGCCTCAAGAAGCAGTTTGCTAACACTCTCTTCGTGGAATCTGCAAAGTGATATTTGGGAGTCTATTGGGGCCCATGGTGATAAAGCAAATATCCTCACATAATAACTAAAGAGAAGCTTTCTGAGAAACTGCATTGCCATGTGTGAATGCAACTCCCAGAGTTACACGTTTCTCTTCATTGATCAGTTTGTTAGCACAGTTTTCTGGAAATCTGCAATTAGATACTTCATAGCGCAATGAACATTACAGTGACAAAGGAAATATCCACAGATGAAAACTAGAAAGAAGCTTTCTTAGAAACTTCTTGGTGATGTGTGAATTCATCTCACAGAGTTACACTTATGTTTCGTGGAGCAGTCCATTAACACTGTCTTTGGGGAAACTGAGAAGGGCTTCTTTGGATCACATTGAGGCCTACGCTGATAAGGAAATTTCATCCGTTCAAAACGTGAAAGAAGCTTTCTGAGAAACTTCTTTCTGATCTGTGAGTTCTTCTCACAGAGTTACAAACTCTGCCTCAAGAAGCAGTTTGCTAACACTCTCTTCGTGGAATCTGCAAAGTGATATTTGGGAGTCTATTGGGGCCCATGTTGATAAAGCAAATATCCTCACATAATAACTAAAGAGAAGCTTTCTGAGAAACTGCATTGCCATGTGTGAATGCAACTCACAGAGTTACGCCAGTGTTTTTTGGAGCCGTTTCTTAGGACTGTTTCCATGGATTCTGAGAAGAGATATTTCAGATTGCTTTGAAGAATAGAAGGAGAAAATAATTATCCTCCAAGAGAAAGCAGAACCAAGCTTTCTGAGAAACTGCTTTGTGATATGTGAATTCATTTCACAGTGTTCTATATCACCCTTTCTCGGTGGAGTTTCCTAGCACTCATATTGAGGAATCTCAGATGTGATGTCTTGGATATCGTTGAATCGCATGCTGAATGAGGAACTATCCTCAGAGAAACCTGCAGAGAAGCCTTCTCAGAAACTTCTATGTTGTGGGTGAATTCAGCCCACAGATGTCCATCATTGTTTCCACTGAGAAACTTGCTAGCAGAGTTTTCGCAGAATCTGCAATAGGACACACGGTGGCGCTCCAAGACCACAAATAACCTCGTCTTATTAAAGAAAGAAGCTTTCTGAAGACCGCTTTGTGAAGTGTGAATTCCACTCACTAAGTTGCAGCTGTATTTCGTGGGGCCGTGCCCTAGCCCTATTTGTGTGGAATCTGAGAACAGATATTCCCGATCCCTTTGAAAACAATGGGGCCAATGGAAACATCTTCCAATAAAAATGAGAAAGAAGCTTTCTGAGAAACTTCTTTCTGATCTGTGAGTTCATCTCACAGAGTTACAAACTCTGCCTCAAGAAGCAGTTTGCTAACACTCTGTTCGTGGAATCTGCAAAGTGATATTTGGGAGTCTATTGGGGCCCATGGTGATAAAGCAAATATCCTCACATAATAACTAAAGAGAAGCTTTCTGAGAAACTGCATTGCCATGTGTGAATGCAACTCACAGAGTTACACGTTTCTCCTCATTGATCAGTTTGTTAGCACAGTTTTCTGGAAATCTGCAATTAGATACTTCATAGCGCAATGAACATTACAGTGACAAAGGAAATATCCACAGATGAAAACTAGAAAGAAGCTTTCTTAGAAACTTCTTGGTGATGTGTGAATTCATCTCACAGAGTTACACTTATGTTTCGTGGAGCAGTCCATTAACACTGTCTTTGGGGAAACTGAGAAGGGCTTCTTTGGATCACATTGAGGCCTACGCTGATAAAGGAAATTTCATCCGTTCAAAACGTGAAAGAAGCTTTCTGAGAAACTTCTTTCTGATCTGTGAGTTCATCTCACAGAGTTACAAACTCTGCCTCAAGAAGCAGTTTGCTAACACTCTCTTCGTGGAATCTGCAAAGTGATATTTGGGAGTCTATTGGGGCCCATGGTGATAAAGCAAATATCCTCACATAATAACTAAAGAGAAGCTTTCTGAGAAACTGCATTGCCATGTGTGAATGCAACTCACAGAGTTACACGTTTCTCTTCATTGATCAGTTTGTTAGCACAGTTTTCTGGAAATCTGCAATTAGATACTTCATAGCGCAATGAACATTACAGTGACAAAGGAAATATCCACAGATGAAAACTAGAAAGAAGCTTTCTTAGAAACTTCTTGGTGATGTGTGAATTCATCTCACAGAGTTACACTTATGTTTCGTGGAGCAGTCCATTAACACTGTCTTTGGGGAAACTGAGAAGGGCTTCTTTGGATCACATTGAGGCCTACGCTGATAAAGGAAATTTCATCCGTTCAAAACGTGAAAGAAGCTTTCTGAGAAACTTCTTTCTGATCTGTGAGTTCTTCTCACAGAGGTACAAACTCTGCCTCAAGAAGCAGTTTGCTAACACTCTCTTCGTGGAATCTGCAAAGTGATATTTGGGAGTCTATTGGGGCCCATGTTGATAAAGCAAATATCCTCACATAATAACTAAAGAGAAGCTTTCTGAGAAACTGCATTGCCATGTGTGAATGCAACTCACAGAGTTACGCCAGTGTTTTTTGGAGCCGTTTCTTAGGACTGTTTCCGTGGATTCTGAGAAGTGATATTTCTGATAGCTTTGAAGAATAGAAGGAGAAAATAATTATCCTCCAAGAGAAAGCAGAACCAAGCTTTCTGAGGATCTGCTTTGTGATATGTGAATTCATTTCACAGTGTTCTATCACCCTTTCTCGGTGGAGTTTCCTAGCACTCATATTGAGGAATCTCAGATGTGATGTCTTGGATATCGTTGAATCGCATGCTGAATAAGGAACTATCCTCAGAGAAACCTGCAGAGAAGCCTTCTCAGAAACTTCTATGTTGTGGGTGAATTCAGCCCACAGATGTCCATCATTGTTTCCACTGAGAAACTTGCTAGCAGAGTTTTCGCAGAATCTGCAATAGGACACACGGTGGCGCTCCAAGACCACAAATAACCTCGTCTTATTAAAGAAAGAAGCTTTCTGAAGACCGCTTTGTGATGTGTGAATTCAACTCACTAAGTTGCAGCTGTATTTCGTGGGGCCGTGCCCTAGCCCTATTTGTGTGGAATCTGAGAACAGATATTCCCGATCCCTTTGAAAACAATGGGGCCAATGGAAACATCTTCCAATAAAAATGAGAAAGAAGCTTTCTGAGAAACTTCTTTCTGATCTGTGAGTTCATCTCACAGAGTTACAAACTCTGCCTCAAGAAGCAGTTTGCTAACACTCTCTTCGTGGAATCTGCAAAGTGATATTTGGGAGTCTATTGGGGCCCATGGTGATAAAGCAAATATCCTCACATAATAACTAAAGAGAAGCTTTCTGAGAAACTGCATTGCCATGTGTGAATGCAACTCACAGAGTTACACGTTTCTCTTCATTGATCAGTTTGTTAGCACAGTTTTCTGGAAATCTGCAATTAGATACTTCATAGCGCAATGAACATTACAGTGACAAAGGAAATATCCACAGATGAAAACTAGAAAGAAGCTTTCTTAGAAACTTCTTGGTGATGTGTGAATTCATCTCACAGAGTTACACTTATGTTTCGTGGAGCAGTCCATTAACACTGTCTTTGGGGAAACTGAGAAGGGCTTCTTTGGATCACATTGAGGCCTACGCTGATAAAGGAAATTTCATCCGTTCAAAACGTGAAAGAAGCTTTCTGAGAAACTTCTTTCTGATCTGTGAGTTCATCTCACAGAGTTACAAACTCTGCCTCAAGAAGCAGTTTGCTAACACTCTCTTCGTGGAATCTGCAAAGTGATATTTGGGAGTCTATTGGGGCCCATGGTGATAAAGCAAATATCCTCACATAATAACTAAAGAGAAGCTTTCTGAGAAACTGCATTGCCATGTGTGAATGCAACTCACAGAGTTACACGTTTCTCTTCATTGATCAGTTTGTTAGCACAGTTTTCTGGAAATCTGCAATTAGATACTTCATAGCGCAATGAACATTACAGTGACAAAGGAAATATCCACAGATGAAAACTAGAAAGAAGCTTTCTTAGAAACTTCTTGGTGATGTGTGAATTCATCTCACAGAGTTACACTTATGTTTCGTGGAGCAGTCCATTAACACTGTCTTTGGGGAAACTGAGAAGGGCTTCTTTGGATCACATTGAGGCCTACGCTGATAAAGGAAATTTCATCCGTTCAAAACGTGAAAGAAGCTTTCTGAGAAACTTCTTTCTGATCTGTGAGTTCTTCTCACAGAGGTACAAACTCTGCCTCAAGAAGCAGTTTGCTAACACTCTCTTCGTGGAATCTGCAAAGTGATATTTGGGAGTCTATTGGGGCCATGTTGATAAAGCAAATATCCTCACATAATAACTAAAGAGAAGCTTTCTGAGAAACTGCATTGCCATGTGTGAATGCAACTCCACAGAGTTACACGTTTCTCTTCATTGATCAGTTTGTTAGCACAGTTTTCTGGAAATCTGCAATTAGATACTTCATAGCGCAATGACATTACAGTGACAAAGGAAATATCCACAGATGAAAACTAGAAAGAAGCTTTCTTAGAAACTTCTTGGTGATGTGTGAATTCATCTCACAGAGTTACACTTATGTTTCGTGGAGCAGTCCATTAACACTGTCTTTAGAGAAACCTGCAGAGAAGCCTTCTCAGAAACTTCTATGTTGAGGGTGAATTCAGCCCACAGATGTCCATCATTGTTTCCACTGAGAAACTTGCTAGCAGAGTTTTCTCAGAATCTGCAATAGGACACACGGTGGCGCTCCAAGACCACAAATAACCTCGTCTTATTAAAGAAAGAAGCTTTCTGAAGACCGCTTTGTGATGTGTGAATTCAACTCACTAAGTTGCAGCTGTATTTCGTGGGGCCGTGCCCTAGCCCTATTTGTGTGGAATCTGAGAACAGATATTCCCGATCCCTGTGAAAACAATGGGGCCAATGGAAACATCTTCCAATAAAAAGAAAAAGCTTCCTGAGAAACTTCTTTCTGATCTGTGAGTTCATCTCACAGAGTTACAAACTCTGCCTCAAGAAGCAGTTTGCTAACACTCTGTTCGTGGAATCTGCAAAGTGATATTTGGGAGTCTATTGGGGCCCATGGTGATAAAGCAAATATCCTCACATAATAACTAAAGAGAAGCTTTCTGAGAAACTGCATTGCCATGTGTGAATGCAACTCACAGAGTTACACGTTTCTCCTCATTGATCAGTTTGTTAGCACAGTTTTCTGGAAATCTGCAATTAGATACTTCATAGCGCAATGAACATTACAGTGACAAAGGAAATATCCACAGATGAAAACTAGAAAGAAGCTTTCTTAGAAACTTCTTGGTGATGTGTGAATTCATCTCACAGAGTTACACTTATGTTTCGTGGAGCAGTCCATTAACACTGTCTTTGGGGAAACTGAGAAGGGCTTCTTTGGATCACATTGAGGCCTACGCTGATAAAGGAAATTTCATCCGTTCAAAACGTGAAAGAAGCTTTCTGAGAAACTTCTTTCTGATCTGTGAGTTCATCTCACAGAGTTACAAACTCTGCCTCAAGAAGCAGTTTGCTAACACTCTCTTCGTGGAATCTGCAAAGTGATATTTGGGAGTCTATTGGGGCCCATGGTGATAAAGCAAATATCCTCACATAATAACTAAAGAGAAGCTTTCTGAGAAACTGCATTGCCATGTGTGAATGCAACTCCCAGAGTTACACGTTTCTCTTCATTGATCAGTTTGTTAGCACAGTTTTCTGGAAATCTGCAATTAGATACTTCATAGCGCAATGAACATTACAGTGACAAAGGAAATATCCACAGATGAAAACTAGAAAGAAGCTTTCTTAGAAACTTCTTGGTGATGTGTGAATTCATCTCACAGAGTTACACTTATGTTTCGTGGAGCAGTCCATTAACACTGTCTTTGGGGAAACTGAGAAGGGCTTCTTTGGATCACATTGAGGCCTACGCTGATAAAGGAAATTTCATCCGTTCAAAACGTGAAAGAAGCTTTCTGAGAAACTTCTTTCTGATCTGTGAGTTCATCTCACAGAGTTACAAACTCTGCCTCAAGAAGCAGTTTGCTAACACTCTCTTCGTGGAATCTGCAAAGTGATATTTGGGAGTCTATTGGGGCCCATGTTGATAAAGCAAATATCCTCACATAATAACTAAAGAGAAGCTTTCTGAGAAACTGCATTGCCATGTGTGAATGCAACTCACAGAGTTACACGTTTCTCTTCATTGATCAGTTTGTTAGCACAGTTTTCTGGAAATCTGCAATTAGATACTTCATAGCGCAATGAACATTACAGTGACAAAGGAAATATCCACAGATGAAAACTAGAAAGAAGCTTTCTTAGAAACTTCTTGGTGATGTGTGAATTCATCTCACAGAGTTACACTTATGTTTCGTGGAGCAGTCCATTAACACTGTCTTTGGGGAAACTGAGAAGGGCTTCTTTGGATCACATTGAGGCCTACGCTGATAAAGGAAATTTCATCCGTTCAAAACGTGAAAGAAGCTTTCTGAGAAACTTCTTTCTGATCTGTGAGTTCATCTCACAGAGTTACAAACTCTGCCTCAAGAAGCAGTTTGCTAACACTCTCTTCGTGGAATCTGCAAAGTGATATTTGGGAGTCTATTGGGGCCCATGGTGATAAAGCAAATATCCTCACATAATAACTAAAGAGAAGCTTTCTGAGAAACTGCATTGCCATGTGTGAATGCAACTCCCAGAGTTACACGTTTCTCTTCATTGATCAGTTTGTTAGCACAGTTTTCTGGAAATCTGCAATTAGATACTTCATAGCGCAATGAACATTACAGTGACAAAGGAAATATCCACAGATGAAAACTAGAAAGAAGCTTTCTTAGAAACTTCTTGGTGATGTGTGAATTCATCTCACAGAGTTACACTTATGTTTCGTGGAGCAGTCCATTAACACTGTCTTTGGGGAAACTGAGAAGGGCTTCTTTGGATCACATTGAGGCCTACGCTGATAAAGGAAATTTCATCCGTTCAAAACGTGAAAGAAGCTTTCTGAGAAACTTCTTTCTGATCTGTGAGTTCATTCTCACAGAGTTACAAACTCTGCCTCAAGAAGCAGTTTGCTAACACTCTCTTCGTGGAATCTGCAAAGTGATATTTGGGAGTCTATTGGGGCCCATGTTGATAAAGCAAATATCCTCACATAATAACTAAAGAGAAGCTTTCTGAGAAACTGCATTGCCATGTGTGAATGCAACTCACAGAGTTACACGTTTCTCTTCATTGATCAGTTTGTTAGCACAGTTTTCTGGAAATCTGCAATTAGATACTTCATAGCGCAATGAACATTACAGTGACAAAGGAAATATCCACAGATGAAAACTAGAAAGAAGCTTTCTTAGAAACTTCTTGGTGATGTGTGAATTCATCTCACAGAGTTACACTTATGTTTCGTGGAGCAGTCCATTAACACTGTCTTTGGGGAAACTGAGAAGGGCTTCTTTGGATCACATTGAGGCCTACGCTGATAAAGGAAATTTCATCCGTTCAAAACGTGAAAGAAGCTTTCTGAGAAACTTCTTTCTGATCTGTGAGTTCATCTCACAGAGTTACAAACTCTGCCTCAAGAAGCAGTTTGCTAACACTCTCTTCGTGGAATCTGCAAAGTGATATTTGGGAGTCTATTGGGGCCCATGGTGATAAAGCAAATATCCTCACATAATAACTAAAGAGAAGCTTTCTGAGAAACTGCATTGCCATGTGTGAATGCAACTCACAGAGTTACACGTTTCTCTTCATTGATCAGTTTGTTAGCACAGTTTTCTGGAAATCTGCAATTAGATACTTCATAGCGCAATGAACATTACAGTGACAAAGGAAATATCCACAGATGAAAACTAGAAAGAAGCTTTCTTAGAAACTTCTTGGTGATGTGTGAATTCATCTCACAGAGTTACACTTATGTTTCGTGGAGCAGTCCATTAACACTGTCTTTGGGGAAACTGAGAAGGGCTTCTTTGGATCACATTGAGGCCTACGCTGATAAAGGAAATTTCATCCGTTCAAAACGTGAAAGAAGCTTTCTGAGAAACTTCTTTCTGATCTGTGAGTTCATCTCACAGAGTTACAAACTCTGCCTCAAGAAGCAGTTTGCTAACACTCTCTTCGTGGAATCTGCAAAGTGATATTTGGGAGTCTATTGGGGCCCATGGTGATAAAGCAAATATCCTCACATAATAACTAAAGAGAAGCTTTCTGAGAAACTGCATTGCCATGTGTGAATGCAACTCACAGAGTTACACGTTTCTCTTCATTGATCAGTTTGTTAGCACAGTTTTCTGGAAATCTGCAATTAGATACTTCATAGCGCAATGAACATTACAGTGACAAAGGAAATATCCACAGATGAAAACTAGAAAGAAGCTTTCTTAGAAACTTCTTGGTGATGTGTGAATTCATCTCACAGAGTTACACTTATGTTTCGTGGAGCAGTCCATTAACACTGTCTTTGGGGAAACTGAGAAGGGCTTCTTTGGATCACATTGAGGCCTACGCTGATAAAGGAAATTTCATCCGTTCAAAACGTGAAAGAAGCTTTCTGAGAAACTTCTTTCTGATCTGTGAGTTCTTCTCACAGAGTTACAAACTCTGCCTCAAGAAGCAGTTTGCTAACACTCTCTTCGTGGAATCTGCAAAGTGATATTTGGGAGTCTATTGGGGCCCATGTTGATAAAGCAAATATCCTCACATAATAACTAAAGAGAAGCTTTCTGAGAAACTGCATTGCCATGTGTGAATGCAACTCCCAGAGTTACACGTTTCTCTTCATTGATCAGTTTGTTAGCACAGTTTTCTGGAAATCTGCAATTAGATACTTCATAGCGCAATGAACATTACAGTGACAAAGGAAATATCCACAGATGAAAACTAGAAAGAAGCTTTCTTAGAAACTTCTTGGTGATGTGTGAATTCATCTCACAGAGTTACACTTATGTTTCGTGGAGCAGTCCATTAACACTGTCTTTGGGGAAACTGAGAAGGGCTTCTTTGGATCACATTGAGGCCTACGCTGATAAAGGAAATTTCATCCGTTCAAAACGTGAAAGAAGCTTTCTGAGAAACTTCTTTCTGATCTGTGAGTTCATCTCACAGAGTTACAAACTCTGCCTCAAGAAGCAGTTTGCTAACACTCTCTTCGTGGAATCTGCAAAGTGATATTTGGGAGTCTATTGGGGCCCATGGTGATAAAGCAAATATCCTCACATAATAACTAAAGAGAAGCTTTCTGAGAAACTGCATTGCCATGTGTGAATGCAACTCCCAGAGTTACACGTTTCTCTTCATTGATCAGTTTGTTAGCACAGTTTTCTGGAAATCTGCAATTAGATACTTCATAGCGCAATGAACATTACAGTGACAAAGGAAATATCCACAGATGAAAACTAGAAAGAAGCTTTCTTAGAAACTTCTTGGTGATGTGTGAATTCATCTCACAGAGTTACACTTATGTTTCGTGGAGCAGTCCATTAACACTGTCTTTGGGGAAACTGAGAAGGGCTTCTTTGGATCACATTGAGGCCTACGCTGATAAAGGAAATTTCATCCGTTCAAAACGTGAAAGAAGCTTTCTGAGAAACTTCTTTCTGATCTGTGAGTTCATCTCACAGAGTTACAAACTCTGCCTCAAGAAGCAGTTTGCTAACACTCTCTTCGTGGAATCTGCAAAGTGATATTTGGGAGTCTATTGGGGCCCATGGTGATAAAGCAAATATCCTCACATAATAACTAAAGAGAAGCTTTCTGAGAAACTGCATTGCCATGTGTGAATGCAACTCCCAGAGTTACACGTTTCTCTTCATTGATCAGTTTGTTAGCACAGTTTTCTGGAAATCTGCAATTAGATACTTCATAGCGCAATGAACATTACAGTGACAAAGGAAATATCCACAGATGAAAACTAGAAAGAAGCTTTCTTAGAAACTTCTTGGTGATGTGTGAATTCATCTCACAGAGTTACACTTATGTTTCGTGGAGCAGTCCATTAACACTGTCTTTGGGGAAACTGAGAAGGGCTTCTTTGGATCACATTGAGGCCTACGCTGATAAAGGAAATTTCATCCGTTCAAAACGTGAAAGAAGCTTTCTGAGAAACTTCTTTCTGATCTGTGAGTTCTTCTCACAGAGGTACAAACTCTGCCTCAAGAAGCAGTTTGCTAACACTCTCTTCGTGGAATCTGCAAAGTGATATTTGGGAGTCTATTGGGGCCCATGTTGATAAAGCAAATATCCTCACATAATAACTAAAGAGAAGCTTTCTGAGAAACTGCATTGCCATGTGTGAATGCAACTCACAGAGTTACGCCAGTGTTTTTTGGAGCCGTTTCTTAGGACTGTTTCCGTGGATTCTGAGAAGTGATATTTCTGATAGCTTTGAAGAATAGAAGGAGAAAATAATTATCCTCCAAGAGAAAGCAGAACCAAGCTTTCTGAGGATCTGCTTTGTGATATGTGAATTCATTTCACAGTGTTCTATCACCCTTTCTCGGTGGAGTTTCCTAGCACTCATATTGAGGAATCTCAGATGTGATGTCTTGGATATCGTTGAATCGCATGCTGAATAAGGAACTATCCTCAGAGAAACCTGCAGAGAAGCCTTCTCAGAAACTTCTATGTTGTGGGTGAATTCAGCCCACAGATGTCCATCATTGTTTCCACTGAGAAACTTGCTAGCAGAGTTTTCGCAGAATCTGCAATAGGACACACGGTGGCGCTCCAAGACCACAATAACCTCGTCTTATTAAAGAAAGAAGCTTTCTGAAGACCGCTTTGTGATGTGTGAATTCAACTCACTAAGTTGCAGCTGTATTTCGTGGGGCCGTGCCCTAGCCCTATTTGTGTGGAATCTGAGAACAGATATTCCCGATCCCTTTGAAAACAATGGGGCCAATGGAAACATCTTCCAATAAAAATGAGAAAGAAGCTTTCTGAGAAACTTCTTTCTGATCTGTGAGTTCATCTCACAGAGTTACAAACTCTGCCTCAAGAAGCAGTTTGCTAACACTCTGTTCGTGGAATCTGCAAAGTGATATTTGGGAGTCTATTGGGGCCCATGGTGATAAAGCAAATATCCTCACATAATAACTAAAGAGAAGCTTTCTGAGAAACTGCATTGCCATGTGTGAATGCAACTCACAGAGTTACACGTTTCTCCTCATTGATCAGTTTGTTAGCACAGTTTTCTGGAAATCTGCAATTAGATACTTCATAGCGCAATGAACATTACAGTGACAAAGGAAATATCCACAGATGAAAACTAGAAAGAAGCTTTCTTAGAAACTTCTTGGTGATGTGTGAATTCATCTCACAGAGTTACACTTATGTTTCGTGGAGCAGTCCATTAACACTGTCTTTGGGGAAACTGAGAAGGGCTTCTTTGGATCACATTGAGGCCTACGCTGATAAAGGAAATTTCATCCGTTCAAAACGTGAAAGAAGCTTTCTGAGAAACTTCTTTCTGATCTGTGAGTTCATCTCACAGAGTTACAAACTCTGCCTCAAGAAGCAGTTTGCTAACACTCTCTTCGTGGAATCTGCAAAGTGATATTTGGGAGTCTATTGGGGCCCATGGTGATAAAGCAAATATCCTCACATAATAACTAAAGAGAAGCTTTCTGAGAAACTGCATTGCCATGTGTGAATGCAACTCCCAGAGTTACACGTTTCTCTTCATTGATCAGTTTGTTAGCACAGTTTTCTGGAAATCTGCAATTAGATACTTCATAGCGCAATGAACATTACAGTGACAAAGGAAATATCCACAGATGAAAACTAGAAAGAAGCTTTCTTAGAAACTTCTTGGTGATGTGTGAATTCATCTCACAGAGTTACACTTATGTTTCGTGGAGCAGTCCATTAACACTGTCTTTGGGGAAACTGAGAAGGGCTTCTTTGGATCACATTGAGGCCTACGCTGATAAAGGAAATTTCATCCGTTCAAAACGTGAAAGAAGCTTTCTGAGAAACTTCTTTCTGATCTGTGAGTTCATCTCACAGAGTTACAAACTCTGCCTCAAGAAGCAGTTTGCTAACACTCTCTTCGTGGAATCTGCAAAGTGATATTTGGGAGTCTATTGGGGCCCATGTTGATAAAGCAAATATCCTCACATAATAACTAAAGAGAAGCTTTCTGAGAAACTGCATTGCCATGTGTGAATGCAACTCCCAGAGTTACACGTTTCTCTTCATTGATCAGTTTGTTAGCACAGTTTTCTGGAAATCTGCAATTAGATACTTCATAGCGCAATGAACATTACAGTGACAAAGGAAATATCCACAGATGAAAACTAGAAAGAAGCTTTCTTAGAAACTTCTTGGTGATGTGTGAATTCATCTCACAGAGTTACACTTATGTTTCGTGGAGCAGTCCATTAACACTGTCTTTGGGGAAACTGAGAAGGGCTTCTTTGGATCACATTGAGGCCTACGCTGATAAAGGAAATTTCATCCGTTCAAAACGTGAAAGAAGCTTTCTGAGAAACTTCTTTCTGATCTGTGAGTTCATCTCACAGAGTTACAAACTCTGCCTCAAGAAGCAGTTTGCTAACACTCTCTTCGTGGAATCTGCAAAGTGATATTTGGGAGTCTATTGGGGCCCATGGTGATAAAGCAAATATCCTCACATAATAACTAAAGAGAAGCTTTCTGAGAAACTGCATTGCCATGTGTGAATGCAACTCCCAGAGTTACACGTTTCTCTTCATTGATCAGTTTGTTAGCACAGTTTTCTGGAAATCTGCAATTAGATACTTCATAGCGCAATGAACATTACAGTGACAAAGGAAATATCCACAGATGAAAACTAGAAAGAAGCTTTCTTAGAAACTTCTTGGTGATGTGTGAATTCATCTCACAGAGTTACACTTATGTTTCGTGGAGCAGTCCATTAACACTGTCTTTGGGGAAACTGAGAAGGGCTTCTTTGGATCACATTGAGGCCTACGCTGATAAAGGAAATTTCATCCGTTCAAAACGTGAAAGAAGCTTTCTGAGAAACTTCTTTCTGATCTGTGAGTTCATCTCACAGAGTTACAAACTCTGCCTCAAGAAGCAGTTTGCTAACACTCTCTTCGTGGAATCTGCAAAGTGATATTTGGGAGTCTATTGGGGCCCATGGTGATAAAGCAAATATCCTCACATAATAACTAAAGAGAAGCTTTCTGAGAAACTGCATTGCCATGTGTGAATGCAACTCCCAGAGTTACACGTTTCTCTTCATTGATCAGTTTGTTAGCACAGTTTTCTGGAAATCTGCAATTAGATACTTCATAGCGCAATGAACATTACAGTGACAAAGGAAATATCCACAGATGAAAACTAGAAAGAAGCTTTCTTAGAAACTTCTTGGTGATGTGTGAATTCATCTCACAGAGTTACACTTATGTTTCGTGGAGCAGTCCATTAACACTGTCTTTGGGGAAACTGAGAAGGGCTTCTTTGGATCACATTGAGGCCTACGCTGATAAAGGAAATTTCATCCGTTCAAAACGTGAAAGAAGCTTTCTGAGAAACTTCTTTCTGATCTGTGAGTTCATCTCACAGAGTTACAAACTCTGCCTCAAGAAGCAGTTTGCTAACACTCTCTTCGTGGAATCTGCAAAGTGATATTTGGGAGTCTATTGGGGCCCATGGTGATAAAGCAAATATCCTCACATAATAACTAAAGAGAAGCTTTCTGAGAAACTGCATTGCCATGTGTGAATGCAACTCACAGAGTTACACGTTTCTCTTCATTGATCAGTTTGTTAGCACAGTTTTCTGGAAATCTGCAATTAGATACTTCATAGCGCAATGAACATTACAGTGACAAAGGAAATATCCACAGATGAAAACTAGAAAGAAGCTTTCTTAGAAACTTCTTGGTGATGTGTGAATTCATCTCACAGAGTTACACTTATGTTTCGTGGAGCAGTCCATTAACACTGTCTTTGGGGAAACTGAGAAGGGCTTCTTTGGATCACATTGAGGCCTACGCTGATAAAGGAAATTTCATCCGTTCAAAACGTGAAAGAAGCTTTCTGAGAAACTTCTTTCTGATCTGTGAGTTCTTCTCACAGAGGTACAAACTCTGCCTCAAGAAGCAGTTTGCTAACACTCTCTTCGTGGAATCTGCAAAGTGATATTTGGGAGTCTATTGGGGCCCATGTTGATAAAGCAAATATCCTCACATAATAACTAAAGAGAAGCTTTCTGAGAAACTGCATTGCCATGTGTGAATGCAACTCACAGAGTTACGCCAGTGTTTTTTGGAGCCGTTTCTTAGGACTGTTTCCGTGGATTCTGAGAAGTGATATTTCTGATAGCTTTGAAGAATAGAAGGAGAAAATAATTATCCTCCAAGAGAAAGCAGAACCAAGCTTTCTGAGGATCTGCTTTGTGATATGTGAATTCATTTCACAGTGTTCTATCACCCTTTCTCGGTGGAGTTTCCTAGCACTCATATTGAGGAATCTCAGATGTGATGTCTTGGATATCGTTGAATCGCATGCTGAATAAGGAACTATCCTCAGAGAAACCTGCAGAGAAGCCTTCTCAGAAACTTCTATGTTGTGGGTGAATTCAGCCCACAGATGTCCATCATTGTTTCCACTGAGAAACTTGCTAGCAGAGTTTTCGCAGAATCTGCAATAGGACACACGGTGGCGCTCCAAGACCACAAATAACCTCGTCTTATTAAAGAAAGAAGCTTTCTGAAGACCGCTTTGTGATGTGTGAATTCAACTCACTAAGTTGCAGCTGTATTTCGTGGGGCCGTGCCCTAGCCCTATTTGTGTGGAATCTGAGAACAGATATTCCCGATCCCTTTGAAAACAATGGGGCCAATGGAAACATCTTCCAATAAAAATGAGAAAGAAGCTTTCTGAGAAACTTCTTTCTGATCTGTGAGTTCATCTCACAGAGTTACAAACTCTGCCTCAAGAAGCAGTTTGCTAACACTCTGTTCGTGGAATCTGCAAAGTGATATTTGGGAGTCTATTGGGGCCCATGGTGATAAAGCAAATATCCTCACATAATAACTAAAGAGAAGCTTTCTGAGAAACTGCATTGCCATGTGTGAATGCAACTCACAGAGTTACACGTTTCTCCTCATTGATCAGTTTGTTAGCACAGTTTTCTGGAAATCTGCAATTAGATACTTCATAGCGCAATGAACATTACAGTGACAAAGGAAATATCCACAGATGAAAACTAGAAAGAAGCTTTCTTAGAAACTTCTTGGTGATGTGTGAATTCATCTCACAGAGTTACACTTATGTTTCGTGGAGCAGTCCATTAACACTGTCTTTGGGGAAACTGAGAAGGGCTTCTTTGGATCACATTGAGGCCTACGCTGATAAAGGAAATTTCATCCGTTCAAAACGTGAAAGAAGCTTTCTGAGAAACTTCTTTCTGATCTGTGAGTTCATCTCACAGAGTTACAAACTCTGCCTCAAGAAGCAGTTTGCTAACACTCTCTTCGTGGAATCTGCAAAGTGATATTTGGGAGTCTATTGGGGCCCATGGTGATAAAGCAAATATCCTCACATAATAACTAAAGAGAAGCTTTCTGAGAAACTGCATTGCCATGTGTGAATGCAACTCCCAGAGTTACACGTTTCTCTTCATTGATCAGTTTGTTAGCACAGTTTTCTGGAAATCTGCAATTAGATACTTCATAGCGCAATGAACATTACAGTGACAAAGGAAATATCCACAGATGAAAACTAGAAAGAAGCTTTCTTAGAAACTTCTTGGTGATGTGTGAATTCATCTCACAGAGTTACACTTATGTTTCGTGGAGCAGTCCATTAACACTGTCTTTGGGGAAACTGAGAAGGGCTTCTTTGGATCACATTGAGGCCTACGCTGATAAAGGAAATTTCATCCGTTCAAAACGTGAAAGAAGCTTTCTGAGAAACTTCTTTCTGATCTGTGAGTTCATCTCACAGAGTTACAAACTCTGCCTCAAGAAGCAGTTTGCTAACACTCTCTTCGTGGAATCTGCAAAGTGATATTTGGGAGTCTATTGGGGCCCATGGTGATAAAGCAAATATCCTCACATAATAACTAAAGAGAAGCTTTCTGAGAAACTGCATTGCCATGTGTGAATGCAACTCACAGAGTTACACGTTTCTCTTCATTGATCAGTTTGTTAGCACAGTTTTCTGGAAATCTGCAATTAGATACTTCATAGCGCAATGAACATTACAGTGACAAAGGAAATATCCACAGATGAAAACTAGAAAGAAGCTTTCTTAGAAACTTCTTGGTGATGTGTGAATTCATCTCACAGAGTTACACTTATGTTTCGTGGAGCAGTCCATTAACACTGTCTTTGGGGAAACTGAGAAGGGCTTCTTTGGATCACATTGAGGCCTACGCTGATAAAGGAAATTTCATCCGTTCAAAACGTGAAAGAAGCTTTCTGAGAAACTTCTTTCTGATCTGTGAGTTCATCTCACAGAGTTACAAACTCTGCCTCAAGAAGCAGTTTGCTAACACTCTCTTCGTGGAATCTGCAAAGTGATATTTGGGAGTCTATTGGGGCCCATGGTGATAAAGCAAATATCCTCACATAATAACTAAAGAGAAGCTTTCTGAGAAACTGCATTGCCATGTGTGAATGCAACTCACAGAGTTACACGTTTCTCTTCATTGATCAGTTTGTTAGCACAGTTTTCTGGAAATCTGCAATTAGATACTTCATAGCGCAATGAACATTACAGTGACAAAGGAAATATCCACAGATGAAAACTAGAAAGAAGCTTTCTTAGAAACTTCTTGGTGATGTGTGAATTCATCTCACAGAGTTACACTTATGTTTCGTGGAGCAGTCCATTAACACTGTCTTTGGGGAAACTGAGAAGGGCTTCTTTGGATCACATTGAGGCCTACGCTGATAAAGGAAATTTCATCCGTTCAAAACGTGAAAGAAGCTTTCTGAGAAACTTCTTTCTGATCTGTGAGTTCATCTCACAGAGTTACAAACTCTGCCTCAAGAAGCAGTTTGCTAACACTCTCTTCGTGGAATCTGCAAAGTGATATTTGGGAGTCTATTGGGGCCCATGGTGATAAAGCAAATATCCTCACATAATAACTAAAGAGAAGCTTTCTGAGAAACTGCATTGCCATGTGTGAATGCAACTCCCAGAGTTACACGTTTCTCTTCATTGATCAGTTTGTTAGCACAGTTTTCTGGAAATCTGCAATTAGATACTTCATAGCGCAATGAACATTACAGTGACAAAGGAAATATCCACAGATGAAAACTAGAAAGAAGCTTTCTTAGAAACTTCTTGGTGATGTGTGAATTCATCTCACAGAGTTACACTTATGTTTCGTGGAGCAGTCCATTAACACTGTCTTTGGGGAAACTGAGAAGGGCTTCTTTGGATCACATTGAGGCCTACGCTGATAAAGGAAATTTCATCCGTTCAAAACGTGAAAGAAGCTTTCTGAGAAACTTCTTTCTGATCTGTGAGTTCATCTCACAGAGTTACAAACTCTGCCTCAAGAAGCAGTTTGCTAACACTCTCTTCGTGGAATCTGCAAAGTGATATTTGGGAGTCTATTGGGGCCCATGGTGATAAAGCAAATATCCTCACATAATAACTAAAGAGAAGCTTTCTGAGAAACTGCATTGCCATGTGTGAATGCAACTCCCAGAGTTACACGTTTCTCTTCATTGATCAGTTTGTTAGCACAGTTTTCTGGAAATCTGCAATTAGATACTTCATAGCGCAATGAACATTACAGTGACAAAGGAAATATCCACAGATGAAAACTAGAAAGAAGCTTTCTTAGAAACTTCTTGGTGATGTGTGAATTCATCTCACAGAGTTACACTTATGTTTCGTGGAGCAGTCCATTAACACTGTCTTTGGGGAAACTGAGAAGGGCTTCTTTGGATCACATTGAGGCCTACGCTGATAAAGGAAATTTCATCCGTTCAAAACGTGAAAGAAGCTTTCTGAGAAACTTCTTTCTGATCTGTGAGTTCATCTCACAGAGTTACAAACTCTGCCTCAAGAAGCAGTTTGCTAACACTCTCTTCGTGGAATCTGCAAAGTGATATTTGGGAGTCTATTGGGGCCCATGGTGATAAAGCAAATATCCTCACATAATAACTAAAGAGAAGCTTTCTGAGAAACTGCATTGCCATGTGTGAATGCAACTCCCAGAGTTACACGTTTCTCTTCATTGATCAGTTTGTTAGCACAGTTTTCTGGAAATCTGCAATTAGATACTTCATAGCGCAATGAACATTACAGTGACAAAGGAAATATCCACAGATGAAAACTAGAAAGAAGCTTTCTTAGAAACTTCTTGGTGATGTGTGAATTCATCTCACAGAGTTACACTTATGTTTCGTGGAGCAGTCCATTAACACTGTCTTTGGGGAAACTGAGAAGGGCTTCTTTGGATCACATTGAGGCCTACGCTGATAAAGGAAATTTCATCCGTTCAAAACGTGAAAGAAGCTTTCTGAGAAACTTCTTTCTGATCTGTGAGTTCTTCTCACAGAGGTACAAACTCTGCCTCAAGAAGCAGTTTGCTAACACTCTCTTCGTGGAATCTGCAAAGTGATATTTGGGAGTCTATTGGGGCCCATGTTGATAAAGCAAATATCCTCACATAATAACTAAAGAGAAGCTTTCTGAGAAACTGCATTGCCATGTGTGAATGCAACTCACAGAGTTACGCCAGTGTTTTTTGGAGCCGTTTCTTAGGACTGTTTCCGTGGATTCTGAGAAGTGATATTTCTGATAGCTTTGAAGAATAGAAGGAGAAAATAATTATCCTCCAAGAGAAAGCAGAACCAAGCTTTTGAGGATCTGCTTTGTGATATGTGAATTCATTTCACAGTGTTCTATCACCCTTTCTCGGTGGAGTTTCCTAGCACTCATATTGAGGAATCTCAGATGTGATGTCTTGGATATCGTTGAATCGCATGCTGAATAAGGAACTATCCTCAGAGAAACCTGCAGAGAAGCCTTCTCAGAAACTTCTATGTTGTGGGTGAATTCAGCCCACAGATGTCCATCATTGTTTCCACTGAGAAACTTGCTAGCAGAGTTTTCGCAGAATCTGCAATAGGACACACGGTGGCGCTCCAAGACCACAAATAACCTCGTCTTATTAAAGAAAGAAGCTTTCTGAAGACCGCTTTGTGATGTGTGAATTCAACTCACTAAGTTGCAGCTGTATTTCGTGGGGCCGTGCCCTAGCCCTATTTGTGTGGAATCTGAGAACAGATATCCCGATCCCTTTGAAAACAATGGGGCCAATGGAAACATCTTCCAATAAAAATGAGAAAGAAGCTTTCTGAGAAACTTCTTTCTGATCTGTGAGTTCATCTCACAGAGTTACAAACTCTGCCTCAAGAAGCAGTTTGCTAACACTCTCTTCGTGGAATCTGCAAAGTTATATTTGGGAGTCTATTGGGGCCCATGTGATAAGCAAATATCCTCACAAATAACTAAAGAGAAGCTTTCTGAGAAATTGCATTGCCATGTGTGAATGCAACTCACAGAGTTACGCCAGTGTTTTTTGGAGCCGTTTCTTAGGACTGTTTCCGTGGATTCTGAGAAGTGATATTTCTGATAGCTTTGAAGAATAGAAGGAGAAAATAATTATCCTCCAAGAGAAAGCAGAACCAAGCTTTCTGAGGATCTGCTTTGTGATATGTGAATTCATTTCACAGTGTTCTATCACCCTTTCTCGGTGGAGTTTCCTAGCACTCATATTGAGGAATCTCAGATGTGATGTCTTGGATATCGTTGAATCGCATGCTGAATAAGGAACTATCCTCGAGAAACCTGCAGAGAAGCCTTCTCAGAAACTTCTATGTTGTGGGTGAATTCAGCCCACAGATGTTCATCATTGTTTCCACTGAGAAACTTGCTAGCAGAGTTTTCGCAGAATCTGCAATAGGACACACGGTGGCGCTCCAAGACCACAAATAACCCGTCTTATTAAAGAAAGAAGCTTTCTGAAGACCGCTTTGTGATGTGTGAATTCAACTCACTAGGTTGCAGCGGTATTTCGTGGGGCCGTGCCCTAGCCCTATTTGTGTGGAATCTGAGAACAGATATTCCCGATCCCTTTGAAAACAATGGGGTCAATGGAAACATCTTCCAATAAAAATGAGAAAGAAGCTTTCTGAGAAACTTCTTTCTGATCTGTGAGTTCATCTCACAGAGTTACAAACTCTGCCTCAAGAAGCAGTTTGCTAACACTCTCTTCGTGGAATCTGCAAAGTGATATTTGGGAGTCTATTGGGGCCCATGGTGATAAAGCAAATATCCTCACATAATAACTAAAGAGAAGCTTTCTGAGAAACTGCATTGCCATGTGTGAATGCAACTCACAGAGTTACACGTTTCTCTCATTGATCAGTTTGTTAGCACAGTTTTCTGGAAATCTGCAATTAGATACTTCATAGCGCAATGAACATTACAGTGACAAAGGAAATATCCACAGATGAAAACTAGAAAGAAGCTTTCTTAGAAACTTCTTGGTGATGTGTGAATTCATCTCACAGAGTTACACTTATGTTTCGTGGAGCAGTCCATTAACACTGTCTTTGGGGAAACTGAGAAGGGCTTCTTTGGATCACATTGAGGCCTACGCTGATAAAGGAAATTTCATCCGTTCAAAACGTGAAAGAAGCTTTCTGAGAAACTTCTTTCTGATCTGTGAGTTCATCTCACAGAGTTACAAACTCTGCCTCAAGAAGCAGTTTGCTAACACTCTCTTCGTGGAATCTGCAAAGTGATATTTGGGAGTCTATTGGGGCCCATGGTGATAAAGCAAATATCCTCACATAATAACTAAAGAGAAGCTTTCTGAGAAACTGCATTGCCATGTGTGAATGCAACTCCCAGAGTTACACGTTTCTCTTCATTGATCAGTTTGTTAGCACAGTTTTCTGGAAATCTGCAATTAGATACTTCATAGCGCAATGAACATTACAGTGACAAAGGAAATATCCACAGATGAAAACTAGAAAGAAGCTTTCTTAGAAACTTCTTGGTGATGTGTGAATTCATCTCACAGAGTTACACTTATGTTTCGTGGAGCAGTCCATTAACACTGTCTTTGGGGAAACTGAGAAGGGCTTCTTTGGATCACATTGAGGCCTACGCTGATAAAGGAAATTTCATCCGTTCAAAACGTGAAAGAAGCTTTCTGAGAAACTTCTTTCTGATCTGTGAGTTCATCTCACAGAGTTACAAACTCTGCCTCAAGAAGCAGTTTGCTAACACTCTCTTCGTGGAATCTGCAAAGTGATATTTGGGAGTCTATTGGGGCCCATGGTGATAAAGCAAATATCCTCACATAATAACTAAAGAGAAGCTTTCTGAGAAACTGCATTGCCATGTGTGAATGCAACTCACAGAGTTACACGTTTCTCTTCATTGATCAGTTTGTTAGCACAGTTTTCTGGAAATCTGCAATTAGATACTTCATAGCGCAATGAACATTACAGTGACAAAGGAAATATCCACAGATGAAAACTAGAAAGAAGCTTTCTTAGAAACTTCTTGGTGATGTGTGAATTCATCTCACAGAGTTACACTTATGTTTCGTGGAGCAGTCCATTAACACTGTCTTTGGGGAAACTGAGAAGGGCTTCTTTGGATCACATTGAGGCCTACGCTGATAAAGGAAATTTCATCCGTTCAAAACGTGAAAGAAGCTTTCTGAGAAACTTCTTTCTGATCTGTGAGTTCATCTCACAGAGTTACAAACTCTGCCTCAAGAAGCAGTTTGCTAACACTCTCTTCGTGGAATCTGCAAAGTGATATTTGGGAGTCTATTGGGGCCCATGGTGATAAAGCAAATATCCTCACATAATAACTAAAGAGAAGCTTTCTGAGAAACTGCATTGCCATGTGTGAATGCAACTCCCAGAGTTACACGTTTCTCTTCATTGATCAGTTTGTTAGCACAGTTTTCTGGAAATCTGCAATTAGATACTTCATAGCGCAATGAACATTACAGTGACAAAGGAAATATCCACAGATGAAAACTAGAAAGAAGCTTTCTTAGAAACTTCTTGGTGATGTGTGAATTCATCTCACAGAGTTACACTTATGTTTCGTGGAGCAGTCCATTAACACTGTCTTTGGGGAAACTGAGAAGGGCTTCTTTGGATCACATTGAGGCCTACGTGATAAAGGAAATTTCATCCGTTCAAAACGTGAAAGAAGCTTTCTGAGAAACTTCTTTCTGATCTGTGAGTTCATCTCACAGAGTTACAAACTCTGCCTCAAGAAGCAGTTTGCTAACACTCTCTTCGTGGAATCTGCAAAGTGATATTTGGGAGTCTATTGGGGCCCATGGTGATAAAGCAAATATCCTCACATAATAACTAAAGAGAAGCTTTCTGAGAAACTGCATTGCCATGTGTGAATGCAACTCCCAGAGTTACACGTTTCTCTTCATTGATCAGTTTGTTAGCACAGTTTTCTGGAAATCTGCAATTAGATACTTCATAGCGCAATGAACATTACAGTGACAAAGGAAATATCCACAGATGAAAACTAGAAAGAAGCTTTCTTAGAAACTTCTTGGTGATGTGTGAATTCATCTCACAGAGTTACACTTATGTTTCGTGGAGCAGTCCATTAACACTGTCTTTGGGGAAACTGAGAAGGGCTTCTTTGGATCACATTGAGGCCTACGCTGATAAAGGAAATTTCATCCGTTCAAAACGTGAAAGAAGCTTTCTGAGAAACTTCTTTCTGATCTGTGAGTTCTTCTCACAGAGTTACAAACTCTGCCTCAAGAAGCAGTTTGCTAACACTCTCTTCGTGGAATCTGCAAAGTGATATTTGGGAGTCTATTGGGGCCCATGTTGATAAAGCAAATATCCTCACATAATAACTAAAGAGAAGCTTTCTGAGAAACTGCATTGCCATGTGTGAATGCAACTCCCAGAGTTACACGTTTCTCTTCATTGATCAGTTTGTTAGCACAGTTTTCTGGAAATCTGCAATTAGATACTTCATAGCGCAATGAACATTACAGTGACAAAGGAAATATCCATAGATGAAAACTAGAAAGAAGCTTTCTTAGAAACTTCTTGGTGATGTGTGAATTCATCTCACAGAGTTACACTTATGTTTCGTGGAGCAGTCCATTAACACTGTCTTTGGGGAAACTGAGAAGGGCTTCTTTGGATCACATTGAGGCCTACGGTGATAAAGGAAATTTCATCCGTTCAAAACGTGAAAGAAGCTTTCTGAGAAACTTCTTTCTGATCTGTGAGTTCATCTCACAGAGTTACAAACTCTGCCTCAAGAAGCAGTTTGCTAACACTCTCTTCGTGGAATCTGCAAAGTGATATTTGGGAGTCTATTGGGGCCCATGGTGATAAAGCAAATATCCTCACATAATAACTAAAGAGAAGCTTTCTGAGAAACTGCATTGCCATGTGTGAATGCAACTCCCAGAGTTACACGTTTCTCTTCATTGATCAGTTTGTTAGCACAGTTTTCTGGAAATCTGCAATTAGATACTTCATAGCGCAATGAACATTACAGTGACAAAGGAAATATCCACAGATGAAAACTAGAAAGAAGCTTTCTTAGAAACTTCTTGGTGATGTGTGAATTCATCTCACAGAGTTACACTTATGTTTCGTGGAGCAGTCCATTAACACTGTCTTTGGGGAAACTGAGAAGGGCTTCTTTGGATCACATTGAGGCCTACGCTGATAAAGGAAATTTCATCCGTTCAAAACGTGAAAGAAGCTTTCTGAGAAACTTCTTTCTGATCTGTGAGTTCTTCTCACAGAGGTACAAACTCTGCCTCAAGAAGCAGTTTGCTAACACTCTCTTCGTGGAATCTGCAAAGTGATATTTGGGAGTCTATTGGGGCCCATGTTGATAAAGCAAATATCCTCACATAATAACTAAAGAGAAGCTTTCTGAGAAACTGCATTGCCATGTGTGAATGCAACTCACAGAGTTACGCCAGTGTTTTTTGGAGCCGTTTCTTAGGACTGTTTCCGTGGATTCTGAGAAGTGATATTTCTGATAGCTTTGAAGAATAGAAGGAGAAAATAATTATCCTCCAAGAGAAAGCAGAACCAAGCTTTCTGAGGATCTGCTTTGTGATATGTGAATTCATTTCACAGTGTTCTATCACCCTTTCTCGGTGGAGTTTCCTAGCACTCATATTGAGGAATCTCAGATGTGATGTCTTGGATATCGTTGAATCGCATGCTGAATAAGGAACTATCCTCAGAGAAACCTGCAGAGAAGCCTTCTCAGAAACTTCTATGTTGTGGGTGAATTCAGCCCACAGATGTCCATCATTGTTTCCACTGAGAAACTTGCTAGCAGAGTTTTCGCAGAATCTGCAATAGGACACACGGTGGCGCTCCAAGACCACAAATAACCTCGTCTTATTAAAGAAAGAAGCTTTCTGAAGACCGCTTTGTGATGTGTGAATTCAACTCACTAAGTTGCAGCTGTATTTCGTGGGGCCGTGCCCTAGCCCTATTTGTGTGGAATCTGAGAACAGATATTCCCGATCCCTTTGAAAACAATGGGGCCAATGGAAACATCTTCCAATAAAAATGAGAAAGAAGCTTTCTGAGAAACTTCTTTCTGATCTGTGAGTTCATCTCACAGAGTTACAAACTCTGCCTCAAGAAGCAGTTTGCTAACACTCTGTTCGTGGAATCTGCAAAGTTATATTTGGGAGTCTATTGGGGCCCATGGTGATAAAGCAAATATCCTCACATAATAACTAAGAGAAGCTTTCTGAGAAATTGCATTGCCATGTGTGAATGCAACTCACAGAGTTACGCCAGTGTTTTTTGGAGCCGTTTCTTAGGACTGTTTCCGTGGATTCTGAGAAGTGATATTTCTGATAGCTTTGAAGAATAGAAGGAGAAATAATTATCCTCCAAGAGAAAGCAGAACCAAGCTTTCTGAGGATCTGCTTTGTGATATGTGAATTCATTTCACAGTGTTCTATCACCCTTTCTCGGTGGAGTTTCCTAGCACTCATATTGAGGAATCTCAGATGTGATCTCTTGGATATCGTTGAATCGCATGCTGAATAAGGAACTATCCTCAGAGAAACCTGCAGAGAAGCCTTCTCAGAAACTTCTATGTTGTGGGTGAATTCAGCCCACAGATGTCCATCATTGTTCCACTGAGAAACTTGCTAGCAGAGTTTTCGCAGAATCTGCAGTAGGACACACGGTGGCGCTCCAAGACCACAAATAACCTCGTCTTATTAAAGAAAGAAGCTTTCTGAAGACCGCTTTGTGATGTGTGAATTCAACTCACTAAGTTGCAGCTGTATTTCGTGGGGCCGTGCCCTAGCCCTATTTGTGTGGAATCTGAGAACAGATATTCCCGATCCCTTTGAAAACAATGGGGCCAATGGAAACATCTTCCAATAAAAATGAGAAAGAAGCTTTCTGAGAAACTTCTTTCTGATCTGTGAGTTCTCTCACAGAGTTACAAACTCTGCCTCAAGAAGCAGTTTGCTAAAACTCTGTTCGTGGAATCTGCAAAGTGATATTTGGGAGTCTATTGGGGCCCATGTTGATAAAGCAAATATCCTCACATAATAACTAAGAGAAGCTTTCTGAGAAACTGCATTGCCATGTGTGAATGCAACTCACAGAGTTACACGTTTCTCCTCATTGATCAGTTTGTTAGCACAGTTTTCTGGAAATCTGCAATTAGATACTTCATAGCGCAATGAACATTACAGTGACAAAGGAAATATCCACAGATGAAAACTAGAAAGAAGCTTTCTTAGAAACTTCTTGGTGATGTGTGAATTCATCTCACAGAGTTACACTTATGTTTCGTGGAGCAGTCCATTAACACTGTCTTTGGGGAAACTGAGAAGGGCTTCTTTGGATCACATTGAGGCCTACGCTGATAAAGGAAATTTCATCCGTTCAAAACGTGAAAGAAGCTTTCTGAGAAACTTCTTTCTGATCTGTGAGTTCATCTCACAGAGTTACAAACTCTGCCTCAAGAAGCAGTTTGCTAACACTCTCTTCGTGGAATCTGCAAAGTGATATTTGGGAGTCTATTGGGGCCCATGTTGATAAAGCAAATATCCTCACATAATAACTAAAGAGAAGCTTTCTGAGAAACTGCATTGCCATGTGTGAATGCAACTCACAGAGTTACACGTTTCTCTTTTGGAGCCGTTTCTTAGGACTGTTTCCGTGGATTCTGAGAAGTGATATTTCTGATAGCTTTGAAGAATAGAAGGAGAAAATAATTATCCTCCAAGAGAAAGCAGAACCAAGCTTTCTGAGGATCTGCTTTGTGATATGTGAATTCATTTCACAGTGTTCTATCACCCTTTCTCGGTGGAGTTTCCTAGCACTCATATTGAGGAATCTCAGATGTGATGTCTTGGATATCGTTGAATCGCATGCTGAATAAGGAACTATCCTCAGAGAAACCTGCAGAGAAGCCTTCTCAGAAACTTCTATGTTTGTGGGTGAATTCAGCCCACCGATGTCCATCATTGTTTCCACTGAGAAACTTGCTAGCAGAGTTTCGCAGAATCTGCAATAGGACACACGGTGGCGCCCAAGACCACAAATAACCTCGTCTTATTAAAGAAAGAAGCTTTCTGAAGACCGCTTTGTGATGTGTGAATTCAACTCACTAAGTTGCAGCTGTATTTCGTGGAGCAGTCCATTAACACTGTCTTTGGGGAAACTGAGAAGGGCTTCTTTGGATCACATTGAGGCCTACGCTGATAAAGGAAATTTCATCCGTTCAAAACGTGAAAGAAGCTTTCTGAGAAACTTCTTTCTGATCTGTGAGTTCATCTCACAGAGTTACAAACTCTGCCTCAAGAAGCAGTTTGCTAACACTCTCTTCGTGGAATCTGCAAAGTGATATTTGGGAGTCTATTGGGGCCCATGGTGATAAAGCAAATATCCTCACATAATAACTAAAGAGAAGCTTTCTGAGAAACTGCATTGCCATGTGTGAATGCAACTCCCAGAGTTACACGTTTCTCTTCATTGATCAGTTTGTTAGCACAGTTTTCTGGAAATCTGCAATTAGATACTTCATAGCGCAATGAACATTACAGTGACAAAGGAAATATCCACAGATGAAAACTAGAAAGAAGCTTTCTTAGAAACTTCTTGGTGATGTGTGAATTCATCTCACAGAGTTACACTTATGTTTCGTGGAGCAGTCCATTAACACTGTCTTTGGGGAAACTGAGAAGGGCTTCTTTGGATCACATTGAGGCCTACGCTGATAAAGGAAATTTCATCCGTTCAAAACGTGAAAGAAGCTTTCTGAGAAACTTCTTTCTGATCTGTGAGTTCTTCTCACAGAGGTACAAACTCTGCCTCAAGAAGCAGTTTGCTAACACTCTCTTCGTGGAATCTGCAAAGTGATATTTGGGAGTCTATTGGGGCCCATGTTGATAAAGCAAATATCCTCACATAATAACTAAAGAGAAGCTTTCTGAGAAACTGCATTGCCATGTGTGAATGCAACTCACAGAGTTACGCCAGTGTTTTTTGGAGCCGTTTCTTAGGACTGTTTCCGTGGATTCTGAGAAGTGATATTTCTGATAGCTTTGAAGAATAGAAGGAGAAAATAATTATCCTCCAAGAGAAAGCAGAACCAAGCTTTCTGAGGATCTGCTTTGTGATATGTGAATTCATTTCACAGTGTTCTATCACCCTTTCTCGGTGGAGTTTCCTAGCACTCATATTGAGGAATCTCAGATGTGATGTCTTGGATATCGTTGAATCGCATGCTGAATAAGGAACTATCCTCAGAGAAACCTGCAGAGAAGCCTTCTCAGAAACTTCTATGTTGTGGGTGAATTCAGCCCACAGATGTCCATCATTGTTTCCACTGAGAAACTTGCTAGCAGAGTTTTCGCAGAATCTGCAATAGGACACACGGTGGCGCTCCAAGACCACAAATAACCTCGTCTTATTAAAGAAAGAAGCTTTCTGAAGACCGCTTTGTGATGTGTGAATTCAACTCACTAAGTTGCAGCTGTATTTCGTGGGGCCGTGCCCTAGCCCTATTTGTGTGGAATCTGAGAACAGATATTCCCGATCCCTTTGAAAACAATGGGGCCAATGGAAACATCTTCCAATAAAAATGAGAAAGAAGCTTTCTGAGAAACTTCTTTCTGATCTGTGAGTTCATCTCACAGAGTTACAAACTCTGCCTCAAGAAGCAGTTTGCTAACACTCTCTTCGTGGAATCTGCAAAGTGATATTTGGGAGTCTATTGGGGCCCATGGTGATAAAGCAAATATCCTCACATAATAACTAAAGAGAAGCTTTCTGAGAAACTGCATTGCCATGTGTGAATGCAACTCACAGAGTTACACGTTTCTCCTCATTGATCAGTTTGTTAGCACAGTTTTCTGGAAATCTGCAATTAGATACTTCATAGCGCAATGAACATTACAGTGACAAAGGAAATATCCACAGATGAAAACTAGAAAGAAGCTTTCTTAGAAACTTCTTGGTGATGTGTGAATTCATCTCACAGAGTTACACTTATGTTTCGTGGAGCAGTCCATTAACACTGTCTTTGGGGAAACTGAGAAGGGCTTCTTTGGATCACATTGAGGCCTACGCTGATAAAGGAAATTTCATCCGTTCAAAACGTGAAAGAAGCTTTCTGAGAAACTTCTTTCTGATCTGTGAGTTCATCTCACAGAGTTACAAACTCTGCCTCAAGAAGCAGTTTGCTAACACTCTCTTCGTGGAATCTGCAAAGTGATATTTGGGAGTCTATTGGGGCCCATGGTGATAAAGCAAATATCCTCACATAATAACTAAAGAGAAGCTTTCTGAGAAACTGCATTGCCATGTGTGAATGCAACTCACAGAGTTACACGTTTCTCTTCATTGATCAGTTTGTTAGCACAGTTTTCTGGAAATCTGCAATTAGATACTTCATAGCGCAATGAACATTACAGTGACAAAGGAAATATCCACAGATGAAAACTAGAAAGAAGCTTTCTTAGAAACTTCTTGGTGATGTGTGAATTCATCTCACAGAGTTACACTTATGTTTCGTGGAGCAGTCCATTAACACTGTCTTTGGGGAAACTGAGAAGGGCTTCTTTGGATCACATTGAGGCCTACGCTGATAAAGGAAATTTCATCCGTTCAAAACGTGAAAGAAGCTTTCTGAGAAACTTCTTTCTGATCTGTGAGTTCATCTCACAGAGTTACAAACTCTGCCTCAAGAAGCAGTTTGCTAACACTCTCTTCGTGGAATCTGCAAAGTGATATTTGGGAGTCTATTGGGGCCCATGTTGATAAAGCAAATATCCTCACATAATAACTAAAGAGAAGCTTTCTGAGAAACTGCATTGCCATGTGTGAATGCAACTCACAGAGTTACACGTTTCTCTTCATTGATCAGTTTGTTAGCACAGTTTTCTGGAAATCTGCAATTAGATACTTCATAGCGCAATGAACATTACAGTGACAAAGGAAATATCCACAGATGAAAACTAGAAAGAAGCTTTCTTAGAAACTTCTTGGTGATGTGTGAATTCATCTCACAGAGTTACACTTATGTTTCGTGGAGCAGTCCATTAACACTGTCTTTGGGGAAACTGAGAAGGGCTTCTTTGGATCACATTGAGGCCTACGCTGATAAAGGAAATTTCATCCGTTCAAAACGTGAAAGAAGCTTTCTGAGAAACTTCTTTCTGATCTGTGAGTTCTTCTCACAGAGTTACAAACTCTGCCTCAAGAAGCAGTTTGCTAACACTCTCTTCGTGGAATCTGCAAAGTGATATTTGGGAGTCTATTGGGGCCCATGTTGATAAAGCAAATATCCTCACATAATAACTAAAGAGAAGCTTTCTGAGAAACTGCATTGCCATGTGTGAATGCAACTCCCAGAGTTACACGTTTCTCTTCATTGATCAGTTTGTTAGCACAGTTTTCTGGAAATCTGCAATTAGATACTTCATAGCGCAATGAACATTACAGTGACAAAGGAAATATCCACAGATGAAAACTAGAAAGAAGCTTTCTTAGAAACTTCTTGGTGATGTGTGAATTCATCTCACAGAGTTACACTTATGTTTCGTGGAGCAGTCCATTAACACTGTCTTTGGGGAAACTGAGAAGGGCTTCTTTGGATCACATTGAGGCCTACGCTGATAAAGGAAATTTCATCCGTTCAAAACGTGAAAGAAGCTTTCTGAGAAACTTCTTTCTGATCTGTGAGTTCATCTCACAGAGTTACAAACTCTGCCTCAAGAAGCAGTTTGCTAACACTCTCTTCGTGGAATCTGCAAAGTGATATTTGGGAGTCTATTGGGGCCCATGGTGATAAAGCAAATATCCTCACATAATAACTAAAGAGAAGCTTTCTGAGAAACTGCATTGCCATGTGTGAATGCAACTCCCAGAGTTACACGTTTCTCTTCATTGATCAGTTTGTTAGCACAGTTTTCTGGAAATCTGCCATTAGATACTTCATAGCGCAATGAACATTACAGTGACAAAGGAAATATCCACAGATGAAAACTAGAAAGAAGCTTTCTTAGAAACTTCTTGGTGATGTGTGAATTCATCTCACAGAGTTACACTTATGTTTCGTGGAGCAGTCCATTAACACTGTCTTTGGGGAAACTGAGAAGGGCTTCTTTGGATCACATTGAGGCCTACGCTGATAAAGGAAATTTCATCCGTTCAAAACGTGAAAGAAGCTTTCTGAGAAACTTCTTTCTGATCTGTGAGTTCTTCTCACAGAGGTACAAACTCTGCCTCAAGAAGCAGTTTGCTAACACTCTCTTCGTGGAATCTGCAAAGTGATATTTGGGAGTCTATTGGGGCCCATGTTGATAAAGCAAATATCCTCACATAATAACTAAAGAGAAGCTTTCTGAGAAACTGCATTGCCATGTGTGAATGCAACTCACAGAGTTACGCCAGTGTTTTTTGGAGCCGTTTCTTAGGACTGTTTCCGTGGATTCTGAGAAGTGATATTTCTGATAGCTTTGAAGAATAGAAGGAGAAAATAATTATCCTCCAAGAGAAAGCAGAACCAAGCTTTCTGAGGATCTGCTTTGTGATATGTGAATTCATTTCACAGTGTTCTATCACCCTTTCTCGGTGGAGTTTCCTAGCACTCATATTGAGGAATCTCAGATGTGATGTCTTGGATATCGTTGAATCGCATGCTGAATAAGGAACTATCCTCAGAGAAACCTGCAGAGAAGCCTTCTCAGAAACTTCTATGTTGTGGGTGAATTCAGCCCACAGATGTCCATCATTGTTTCCACTGAGAAACTTGCTAGCAGAGTTTTCGCAGAATCTGCAATAGGACACACGGTGGCGCTCCAAGACCACAAATAACCTCGTCTTATTAAAGAAAGAAGCTTTCTGAAGACCGCTTTGTGATGTGTGAATTCAACTCACTAAGTTGCAGCTGTATTTCGTGGGGCCGTGCCCTAGCCCTATTTGTGTGGAATCTGAGAACAGATATTCCCGATCCCTTTGAAAACAATGGGGCCAATGGAAACATCTTCCAATAAAAATGAGAAAGAAGCTTTCTGAGAAACTTCTTTCTGATCTGTGAGTTCATCTCACAGAGTTACAAACTCTGCCTCAAGAAGCAGTTTGCTAACACTCTGTTCGTGGAATCTGCAAAGTGATATTTGGGAGTCTATTGGGGCCCATGGTGATAAAGCAAATATCCTCACATAATAACTAAAGAGAAGCTTTCTGAGAAACTGCATTGCCATGTGTGAATGCAACTCACAGAGTTACACGTTTCTCCTCATTGATCAGTTTGTTAGCACAGTTTTCTGGAAATCTGCAATTAGATACTTCATAGCGCAATGAACATTACAGTGACAAAGGAAATATCCACAGATGAAAACTAGAAAGAAGCTTTCTTAGAAACTTCTTGGTGATGTGTGAATTCATCTCACAGAGTTACACTTATGTTTCGTGGAGCAGTCCATTAACACTGTCTTTGGGGAAACTGAGAAGGGCTTCTTTGGATCACATTGAGGCCTACGCTGATAAAGGAAATTTCATCCGTTCAAAACGTGAAAGAAGCTTTCTGAGAAACTTCTTTCTGATCTGTGAGTTCATCTCACAGAGTTACAAACTCTGCCTCAAGAAGCAGTTTGCTAACACTCTCTTCGTGGAATCTGCAAAGTGATATTTGGGAGTCTATTGGGGCCCATGGTGATAAAGCAAATATCCTCACATAATAACTAAAGAGAAGCTTTCTGAGAAACTGCATTGCCATGTGTGAATGCAACTCCCAGAGTTACACGTTTCTCTTCATTGATCAGTTTGTTAGCACAGTTTTCTGGAAATCTGCAATTAGATACTTCATAGCGCAATGAACATTACAGTGACAAAGGAAATATCCACAGATGAAAACTAGAAAGAAGCTTTCTTAGAAACTTCTTGGTGATGTGTGAATTCATCTCACAGAGTTACACTTATGTTTCGTGGAGCAGTCCATTAACACTGTCTTTGGGGAAACTGAGAAGGGCTTCTTTGGATCACATTGAGGCCTACGCTGATAAAGGAAATTTCATCCGTTCAAAACGTGAAAGAAGCTTTCTGAGAAACTTCTTTCTGATCTGTGAGTTCTTCTCACAGAGGTACAAACTCTGCCTCAAGAAGCAGTTTGCTAACACTCTCTTCGTGGAATCTGCAAAGTGATATTTGGGAGTCTATTGGGGCCCATGTTGATAAAGCAAATATCCTCACATAATAACTAAAGAGAAGCTTTCTGAGAAACTGCATTGCCATGTGTGAATGCAACTCACAGAGTTACGCCAGTGTTTTTTGGAGCCGTTTCTTAGGACTGTTTCCGTGGATTCTGAGAAGTGATATTTCTGATAGCTTTGAAGAATAGAAGGAGAAAATAATTATCCTCCAAGAGAAAGCAGAACCAAGCTTTCTGAGGATCTGCTTTGTGATATGTGAATTCATTTCACAGTGTTCTATCACCCTTTCTCGGTGGAGTTTCCTAGCACTCATATTGAGGAATCTCAGATGTGATGTCTTGGATATCGTTGAATCGCATGCTGAATAAGGAACTATCCTCAGAGAAACCTGCAGAGAAGCCTTCTCAGAAACTTCTATGTTGTGGGTGAATTCAGCCCACAGATGTCCATCATTGTTTCCACTGAGAAACTTGCTAGCAGAGTTTTCGCAGAATCTGCAATAGGACACACGGTGGCGCTCCAAGACCACAAATAACCTCGTCTTATTAAAGAAAGAAGCTTTCTGAAGACCGCTTTGTGATGTGTGAATTCAACTCACTAAGTTGCAGCTGTATTTCGTGGGGCCGTGCCCTAGCCCTATTTGTGTGGAATCTGAGAACAGATATTCCCGATCCCTTTGAAAACAATGGGGCCAATGGAAACATCTTCCAATAAAAATGAGAAAGAAGCTTTCTGAGAAACTTCTTTCTGATCTGTGAGTTCATCTCACAGAGTTACAAACTCTGCCTCAAGAAGCAGTTTGCTAACACTCTGTTCGTGGAATCTGCAAAGTGATATTTGGGAGTCTATTGGGGCCCATGGTGATAAAGCAAATATCCTCACATAATAACTAAAGAGAAGCTTTCTGAGAAACTGCATTGCCATGTGTGAATGCAACTCACAGAGTTACACGTTTCTCCTCATTGATCAGTTTGTTAGCACAGTTTTCTGGAAATCTGCAATTAGATACTTCATAGCGCAATGAACATTACAGTGACAAAGGAAATATCCACAGATGAAAACTAGAAAGAAGCTTTCTTAGAAACTTCTTGGTGATGTGTGAATTCATCTCACAGAGTTACACTTATGTTTCGTGGAGCAGTCCATTAACACTGTCTTTGGGGAAACTGAGAAGGGCTTCTTTGGATCACATTGAGGCCTACGCTGATAAAGGAAATTTCATCCGTTCAAAACGTGAAAGAAGCTTTCTGAGAAACTTCTTTCTGATCTGTGAGTTCATCTCACAGAGTTACAAACTCTGCCTCAAGAAGCAGTTTGCTAACACTCTCTTCGTGGAATCTGCAAAGTGATATTTGGGAGTCTATTGGGGCCCATGGTGATAAAGCAAATATCCTCACATAATAACTAAAGAGAAGCTTTCTGAGAAACTGCATTGCCATGTGTGAATGCAACTCACAGAGTTACACGTTTCTCTTCATTGATCAGTTTGTTAGCACAGTTTTCTGGAAATCTGCAATTAGATACTTCATAGCGCAATGAACATTACAGTGACAAAGGAAATATCCACAGATGAAAACTAGAAAGAAGCTTTCTTAGAAACTTCTTGGTGATGTGTGAATTCATCTCACAGAGTTACACTTATGTTTCGTGGAGCAGTCCATTAACACTGTCTTTGGGGAAACTGAGAAGGGCTTCTTTGGATCACATTGAGGCCTACGCTGATAAAGGAAATTTCATCCGTTCAAAACGTGAAAGAAGCTTTCTGAGAAACTTCTTTCTGATCTGTGAGTTCATCTCACAGAGTTACAAACTCTGCCTCAAGAAGCAGTTTGCTAACACTCTCTTCGTGGAATCTGCAAAGTGATATTTGGGAGTCTATTGGGGCCCATGGTGATAAAGCAAATATCCTCACATAATAACTAAAGAGAAGCTTTCTGAGAAACTGCATTGCCATGTGTGAATGCAACTCCCAGAGTTACACGTTTCTCTTCATTGATCAGTTTGTTAGCACAGTTTTCTGGAAATCTGCAATTAGATACTTCATAGCGCAATGAACATTACAGTGACAAAGGAAATATCCACAGATGAAAACTAGAAAGAAGCTTTCTTAGAAACTTCTTGGTGATGTGTGAATTCATCTCACAGAGTTACACTTATGTTTCGTGGAGCAGTCCATTAACACTGTCTTTGGGGAAACTGAGAAGGGCTTCTTTGGATCACATTGAGGCCTACGCTGATAAAGGAAATTTCATCCGTTCAAAACGTGAAAGAAGCTTTCTGAGAAACTTCTTTCTGATCTGTGAGTTCTTCTCACAGAGTTACAAACTCTGCCTCAAGAAGCAGTTTGCTAACACTCTCTTCGTGGAATCTGCAAAGTGATATTTGGGAGTCTATTGGGGCCCATGTTGATAAAGCAAATATCCTCACATAATAACTAAAGAGAAGCTTTCTGAGAAACTGCATTGCCATGTGTGAATGCAACTCCCAGAGTTACACGTTTCTCTTCATTGATCAGTTTGTTAGCACAGTTTTCTGGAAATCTGCAATTAGATACTTCATAGCGCAATGTACATTACAGTGACAAAGGAAATATCCACTAGATGAAAACTAGAAAGAAGCTTTCTTAGAAACTTCTTGGTGATGTGTGAATTCATCTCACAGAGTTACACTTATGTTTCGTGGAGCATTCCATTAACACTGTCTTTGGGGAAACTGAGAAGGGCTTCTTTGGATCACATTGAGGCCTACGCTGATAAAGGAAATTTCATCCGTTCAAAACGTGAAAGAAGCTTTCTGAGAAACTTCTTTCTGATCTGTGAGTTCATCTCACAGAGTTACAAACTCTGCCTCAAGAAGCAGTTTGCTAACACTCTCTTCGTGGAATCTGCAAAGTGATATTTGGGAGTCTATTGGGGCCCATGGTGATAAAGCAAATATCCTCACATAATAACTAAAGAGAAGCTTTCTGAGAAACTGCATTGCCATGTGTGAATGCAACTCCCAGAGTTACACGTTTCTCTTCATTGATCAGTTTGTTAGCACAGTTTTCTGGAAATCTGCAATTAGATACTTCATAGCGCAATGAACATTACAGTGACAAAGGAAATATCCACAGATGAAAACTAGAAAGAAGCTTTCTTAGAAACTTCTTGGTGATGTGTGAATTCATCTCACAGAGTTACACTTATGTTTCGTGGAGCAGTCCATTAACACTGTCTTTGGGGAAACTGAGAAGGGCTTCTTTGGATCACATTGAGGCCTACGCTGATAAAGGAAATTTCATCCGTTCAAAACGTGAAAGAAGCTTTCTGAGAAACTTCTTTCTGATCTGTGAGTTCTTCTCACAGAGGTACAAACTCTGCCTCAAGAAGCAGTTTGCTAACACTCTCTTCGTGGAATCTGCAAAGTGATATTTGGGAGTCTATTGGGGCCCATGTTGATAAAGCAAATATCCTCACATAATAACTAAAGAGAAGCTTTCTGAGAAACTGCATTGCCATGTGTGAATGCAACTCACAGAGTTACGCCAGTGTTTTTTGGAGCCGTTTCTTAGGACTGTTTCCGTGGATTCTGAGAAGTGATATTTCTGATAGCTTTGAAGAATAGAAGGAGAAAATAATTATCCTCCAAGAGAAAGCAGAACCAAGCTTTCTGAGGATCTGCTTTGTGATATGTGAATTCATTTCACAGTGTTCTATCACCCTTTCTCGGTGGAGTTTCCTAGCACTCATATTGAGGAATCTCAGATGTGATGTCTTGGATATCGTTGAATCGCATGCTGAATAAGGAACTATCCTCAGAGAAACCTGCAGAGAAGCCTTCTCAGAAACTTCTATGTTGTGGGTGAATTCAGCCCACAGATGTCCATCATTGTTTCCACTGAGAAACTTGCTAGCAGAGTTTTCGCAGAATCTGCAATAGGACACACGGTGGCGCTCCAAGACCACAAATAACCTCGTCTTATTAAAGAAAGAAGCTTTCTGAAGACCGCTTTGTGATGTGTGAATTCAACTCACTAAGTTGCAGCTGTATTTCGTGGGGCCGTGCCCTAGCCCTATTTGTGTGGAATCTGAGAACAGATATTCCCGATCCCTTTGAAAACAATGGGGCCAATGGAAACATCTTCCAATAAAAATGAGAAAGAAGCTTTCTGAGAAACTTCTTTCTGATCTGTGAGTTCATCTCACAGAGTTACAAACTCTGCCTCAAGAAGCAGTTTGCTAACACTCTGTTCGTGGAATCTGCAAAGTGATATTTGGGAGTCTATTGGGGCCCATGGTGATAAAGCAAATATCCTCACATAATAACTAAAGAGAAGCTTTCTGAGAAACTGCATTGCCATGTGTGAATGCAACTCACAGAGTTACACGTTTCTCCTCATTGATCAGTTTGTTAGCACAGTTTTCTGGAAATCTGCAATTAGATACTTCATAGTGCAATGAACATTACAGTGACAAAGAAATATCCACAGATGAAAACTAGAAAGAAGCTTTCTTAGAAACTTCTTGGTGATGTGTGAATTCATCTCACAGAGTTACACTTATGTTTCGTGGAGCAGTCCATTAACACTGTCTTTGGGGAAACTGAGAAGGGCTTCTTTGGATCACATTGAGGCCTACGCTGATAAAGGAAATTTCATCCGTTCAAAACGTGAAAGAAGCTTTCTGAGAAACTTCTTTCTGATCTGTGAGTTCATCTCACAGAGTTACAAACTCTGCCTCAAGAAGCAGTTTGCTAACACTCTCTTCGTGGAATCTGCAAAGTGATATTTGGGAGTCTATTGGGGCCCATGGTGATAAAGCAAATATCCTCACATAATAACTAAAGAGAAGCTTTCTGAGAAACTGCATTGCCATGTGTGAATGCAACTCCCAGAGTTACACGTTTCTCTTCATTGATCAGTTTGTTAGCACAGTTTTCTGGAAATCTGCAATTAGATACTTCATAGCGCAATGAACATTACAGTGACAAAGGAAATATCCACAGATGAAAACTAGAAAGAAGCTTTCTTAGAAACTTCTTGGTGATGTGTGAATTCATCTCACAGAGTTACACTTATGTTTCGTGGAGCAGTCCATTAACACTGTCTTTGGGGAAACTGAGAAGGGCTTCTTTGGATCACATTGAGGCCTACGCTGATAAAGGAAATTTCATCCGTTCAAAACGTGAAAGAAGCTTTCTGAGAAACTTCTTTCTGATCTGTGAGTTCATCTCACAGAGTTACAAACTCTGCCTCAAGAAGCAGTTTGCTAACACTCTCTTCGTGGAATCTGCAAAGTGATATTTGGGAGTCTATTGGGGCCCATGGTGATAAAGCAAATATCCTCACATAATAACTAAAGAGAAGCTTTCTGAGAAACTGCATTGCCATGTGTGAATGCAACTCACAGAGTTACACGTTTCTCTTCATTGATCAGTTTGTTAGCACAGTTTTCTGGAAATCTGCAATTAGATACTTCATAGCGCAATGAACATTACAGTGACAAAGGAAATATCCACAGATGAAAACTAGAAAGAAGCTTTCTTAGAAACTTCTTGGTGATGTGTGAATTCATCTCACAGAGTTACACTTATGTTTCGTGGAGCAGTCCATTAACACTGTCTTTGGGGAAACTGAGAAGGGCTTCTTTGGATCACATTGAGGCCTACGCTGATAAAGGAAATTTCATCCGTTCAAAACGTGAAAGAAGCTTTCTGAGAAACTTCTTTCTGATCTGTGAGTTCATCTCACAGAGTTACAAACTCTGCCTCAAGAAGCAGTTTGCTAACACTCTCTTCGTGGAATCTGCAAAGTGATATTTGGGAGTCTATTGGGGCCCATGTTGATAAAGCAAATATCCTCACATAATAACTAAAGAGAAGCTTTCTGAGAAACTGCATTGCCATGTGTGAATGCAACTCCCAGAGTTACACGTTTCTCTTCATTGATCAGTTTGTTAGCACAGTTTTCTGGAAATCTGCAATTAGATACTTCATAGCGCAATGAACATTACAGTGACAAAGGAAATATCCACAGATGAAAACTAGAAAGAAGCTTTCTTAGAAACTTCTTGGTGATGTGTGAATTCATCTCACAGAGTTACACTTATGTTTCGTGGAGCAGTCCATTAACACTGTCTTTGGGGAAACTGAGAAGGGCTTCTTTGGATCACATTGAGGCCTACGCTGATAAAGGAAATTTCATCCGTTCAAAACGTGAAAGAAGCTTTCTGAGAAACTTCTTTCTGATCTGTGAGTTCATCTCACAGAGTTACAAACTCTGCCTCAAGAAGCAGTTTGCTAACACTCTCTTCGTGGAATCTGCAAAGTGATATTTGGGAGTCTATTGGGGCCCATGGTGATAAAGCAAATATCCTCACATAATAACTAAAGAGAAGCTTTCTGAGAAACTGCATTGCCATGTGTGAATGCAACTCCCAGAGTTACACGTTTCTCTTCATTGATCAGTTTGTTAGCACAGTTTTCTGGAAATCTGCAATTAGATACTTCATAGCGCAATGAACATTACAGTGACAAAGGAAATATCCACAGATGAAAACTAGAAAGAAGCTTTCTTAGAAACTTCTTGGTGATGTGTGAATTCATCTCACAGAGTTACACTTATGTTTCGTGGAGCAGTCCATTAACACTGTCTTTGGGGAAACTGAGAAGGGCTTCTTTGGATCACATTGAGGCCTACGCTGATAAAGGAAATTTCATCCGTTCAAAACGTGAAAGAAGCTTTCTGAGAAACTTCTTTCTGATCTGTGAGTTCATCTCACAGAGTTACAAACTCTGCCTCAAGAAGCAGTTTGCTAACACTCTCTTCGTGGAATCTGCAAAGTGATATTTGGGAGTCTATTGGGGCCCATGGTGATAAAGCAAATATCCTCACATAATAACTAAAGAGAAGCTTTCTGAGAAACTGCATTGCCATGTGTGAATGCAACTCCCAGAGTTACACGTTTCTCTTCATTGATCAGTTTGTTAGCACAGTTTTCTGGAAATCTGCAATTAGATACTTCATAGCGCAATGAACATTACAGTGACAAAGGAAATATCCACAGATGAAAACTAGAAAGAAGCTTTCTTAGAAACTTCTTGGTGATGTGTGAATTCATCTCACAGAGTTACACTTATGTTTCGTGGAGCAGTCCATTAACACTGTCTTTGGGGAAACTGAGAAGGGCTTCTTTGGATCACATTGAGGCCTACGCTGATAAAGGAAATTTCATCCGTTCAAAACGTGAAAGAAGCTTTCTGAGAAACTTCTTTCTGATCTGTGAGTTCATCTCACAGAGTTACAAACTCTGCCTCAAGAAGCAGTTTGCTAACACTCTCTTCGTGGAATCTGCAAAGTGATATTTGGGAGTCTATTGGGGCCCATGGTGATAAAGCAAATATCCTCACATAATAACTAAAGAGAAGCTTTCTGAGAAACTGCATTGCCATGTGTGAATGCAACTCACAGAGTTACACGTTTCTCTTCATTGATCAGTTTGTTAGCACAGTTTTCTGGAAATCTGCAATTAGATACTTCATAGCGCAATGAACATTACAGTGACAAAGGAAATATCCACAGATGAAAACTAGAAAGAAGCTTTCTTAGAAACTTCTTGGTGATGTGTGAATTCATCTCACAGAGTTACACTTATGTTTCGTGGAGCAGTCCATTAACACTGTCTTTGGGGAAACTGAGAAGGGCTTCTTTGGATCACATTGAGGCCTACGCTGATAAAGGAAATTTCATCCGTTCAAAACGTGAAAGAAGCTTTCTGAGAAACTTCTTTCTGATCTGTGAGTTCTTCTCACAGAGTTACAAACTCTGCCTCAAGAAGCAGTTTGCTAACACTCTCTTCGTGGAATCTGCAAAGTGATATTTGGGAGTCTATTGGGGCCCATGTTGATAAAGCAAATATCCTCACATAATAACTAAAGAGAAGCTTTCTGAGAAACTGCATTGCCATGTGTGAATGCAACTCCCAGAGTTACACGTTTCTCTTCATTGATCAGTTTGTTAGCACAGTTTTCTGGAAATCTGCAATTAGATACTTCATAGCGCAATGAACATTACAGTGACAAAGGAAATATCCACAGATGAAAACTAGAAAGAAGCTTTCTTAGAAACTTCTTGGTGATGTGTGAATTCATCTCACAGAGTTACACTTATGTTTCGTGGAGCAGTCCATTAACACTGTCTTTGGGGAAACTGAGAAGGGCTTCTTTGGATCACATTGAGGCCTACGCTGATAAAGGAAATTTCATCCGTTCAAAACGTGAAAGAAGCTTTCTGAGAAACTTCTTTCTGATCTGTGAGTTCATCTCACAGAGTTACAAACTCTGCCTCAAGAAGCAGTTTGCTAACACTCTCTTCGTGGAATCTGCAAAGTGATATTTGGGAGTCTATTGGGGCCCATGGTGATAAAGCAAATATCCTCACATAATAACTAAAGAGAAGCTTTCTGAGAAACTGCATTGCCATGTGTGAATGCAACTCCCAGAGTTACACGTTTCTCTTCATTGATCAGTTTGTTAGCACAGTTTTCTGGAAATCTGCAATTAGATACTTCATAGCGCAATGAACATTACAGTGACAAAGGAAATATCCACAGATGAAAACTAGAAAGAAGCTTTCTTAGAAACTTCTTGGTGATGTGTGAATTCATCTCACAGAGTTACACTTATGTTTCGTGGAGCAGTCCATTAACACTGTCTTTGGGGAAACTGAGAAGGGCTTCTTTGGATCACATTGAGGCCTACGCTGATAAAGGAAATTTCATCCGTTCAAAACGTGAAAGAAGCTTTCTGAGAAACTTCTTTCTGATCTGTGAGTTCATTCTCACAGAGTTACAAACTCTGCCTCAAGAAGCAGTTTGCTAACACTCTCTTCGTGGAATCTGCAAAGTGATATTTGGGAGTCTATTGGGGCCCATGTTGATAAAGCAAATATCCTCACATAATAACTAAAGAGAAGCTTTCTGAGAAACTGCATTGCCATGTGTGAATGCAGACTGTTTCCGTGGATTCTGAGAAGTGATATTTCTGATAGCTTTGAAGAATAGAAGGAGAAAATAATTATCCTCCAAGAGAAAGCAGAACCAAGCTTTCTGAGGATCTGCTTTGTGATATGTGAATTCATTTCACAGTGTTCTATCACCCTTTCTCGGTGGAGTTTCCTAGCACTATTGAGGAATCTCAGATGTGATGTCTTGGATATCGTTGAATCGCATGCTGAATAAGGAACTATCCTCAGAGAAACCTGCAGAGAAGCCTTCTCAGAAACTTCTATGTTGTGGGTGAATTCAGCCCACGATGTCCATCATTGTTTCCACTGAGAAACTTGCTAGCAGAGTTTTCGCAAATCTGCAATAGGACACACGGTGGCGCTCCAAGACCACAAATAACCTCGTCTTATTAAAGAAAGAAGCTTTCTGAAGACCGCTTTGTGATGTGTGAATTCAACTCACTAAGTTGCAGCTGTATTTCGTGGGGCCGTGCCCTAGCCCTATTTGTGTGGAATCTGAGAACAGATATTCCCGATCCCTTTGAAAACAATGGGGCCAATGGAAATCATCTTCCAATAAAATGAGAAAGAAGCTTTCTGAGAAACTTCTTTCTGATCTGTGAGTTCATCTCACAGAGTTACAAACTCTGCCTCAAGAAGCAGTTTGCTAACACTCTCTTCGTGGAATCTGCAAAGTGATATTTGGGAGTCTATTGGGGCCCATGGTGATAAAGCAAATATCCTCACATAATAACTAAAGAGAAGCTTTCTGAGAAACTGCATTGCCATGTGTGAATGCAACTCACAGAGTTACACGTTTCTCCTCATTGATCAGTTTGTTAGCACAGTTTTCTGGAAATCTGCAATTAGATACTTCATAGTGCAATGAACA
This sequence comes from Rhinopithecus roxellana, assembly GCF_007565055.1. Lineage (NCBI taxonomy): Eukaryota > Metazoa > Chordata > Mammalia > Primates > Cercopithecidae > Rhinopithecus > Rhinopithecus roxellana. The sequence goes on from NW_022143731.1 coordinate 66,039, forward strand.
TTACAGTGACAAAGAAATATCCACAGATGAAAACTAGAAAGAAGCTTTCTTAGAAACTTCTTGGTGATGTGTGAATTCATCTCACAGAGTTACACTTATGTTTCGTGGAGCAGTCCATTAACACTGTCTTTGGGGAAACTGAGAAGGGCTTCTTTGGATCACATTGAGGCCTACGCTGATAAAGGAAATTTCATCCGTTCAAAACGTGAAAGAAGCTTTCTGAGAAACTTCTTTCTGATCTGTGAGTTCATCTCACAGAGTTACAAACTCTGCCTCAAGAAGCAGTTTGCTAACACTCTCTTCGTGGAATCTGCAAAGTGATATTTGGGAGTCTATTGGGGCCCATGGTGATAAAGCAAATATCCTCACATAATAACTAAAGAGAAGCTTTCTGAGAAACTGCATTGCCATGTGTGAATGCAACTCCCAGAGTTACACGTTTCTCTTCATTGATCAGTTTGTTAGCACAGTTTTCTGGAAATCTGCAATTAGATACTTCATAGCGCAATGAACATTACAGTGACAAAGGAAATATCCACAGATGAAAACTAGAAAGAAGCTTTCTTAGAAACTTCTTGGTGATGTGTGAATTCATCTCACAGAGTTACACTTATGTTTCGTGGAGCAGTCCATTAACACTGTCTTTGGGGAAACTGAGAGGGCTTCTTTGAATCACATTGACGCCTACTCTGATAAAGGAAATTTCATCCGTTCAAAACGTGACAGAAGCTTTCTGAGAAACTTCTTTCTGATCTGTGAGTTCTTCTCACAGAGTACAACTCTGCCTCAAGAAGCAGTTTGCTAACACTCTCTTCGTGGAATCTGCAAAGTGATATTTGGGAGTCTATTGGGGCCCATGGTGATAAAGCAAATATCCTCACATAAAACTAAAGAGAAGCTTTCTGAGAAACTGCATTGCCATGTGTGAATGCAACTCACAGAGTTACGCCAGTGTTTTTTGGAGCCGTTTCTTAGGACTGTTTCCGTGGATTCTGAGAAGTGATATTTCTGATAGCTTTGAAGAATAGAAGGAGAAAATAATTATCCTCCAAGAGAAAGCAGAACCAAGCTTTCTGAGGATCTGCTTTGTGATATGTGAATTCATTTCACAGTGTTCTATCACCCTTTCTCGGTGGAGTTTTCCTAGCACTCATATTGAGGAATCTCAGATGTGATGTCTTGGATATCGTTGAATCGCATGCTGAATAAGGAACTATCCTCAGAGAACCTGCAGAGAAGCCTTCTCAGAAACTTCTATGTTGTGGGTGAATTCAGCCCACGATGTCCATCATTGTTTCCACTGAGAAACTTGCTAGCAGAGTTTTCGCAGAATCTGCAATAGGACACACGGTGGCGCTCCAAGACCACAAATAACCTCGTCTTATTAAAGAAAGAAGCTTTCTGAAGACCGCTTTGTGATGTGTGAATTCAACTCACTAAGTTGCAGCTGTATTTCGTGGGGCCGTGCCCTAGCCCTATTTGTGTGGAATCTGAGAACAGATATTCCCGATCCCTTTGAAAACAATGGGGCCAATGGAAACATCTTCCAATAAAAATGAGAAAGAAGCTTTCTGAGAAACTTCTTTCTGATCTGTGAGTTCATCTCACAGAGTTACAAACTCTGCCTCAAGAAGCAGTTTGCTAACACTCTCTTCGTGGAATCTGCAAAGTGATATTTGGGAGTCTATTGGGGCCCATGGTGATAAAGCAAATATCCTCACATAATAACTAAAGAGAAGCTTTCTGAGAAACTGCATTGCCATGTGTGAATGCAACTCACAGAGTTACACGTTTCTCTTCATTGATCAGTTTGTTAGCACAGTTTTCTGGAAATCTGCAATTAGATACTTCATAGCGCAATGAACATTACAGTGACAAAGGAAATATCCACAGATGAAAACTAGAAAGAAGCTTTCTTAGAAACTTCTTGGTGATGTGTGAATTCATCTCACAGAGTTACACTTATGTTTCGTGGAGCAGTCCATTAACACTGTCTTTGGGGAAACTGAGAAGGGCTTCTTTGGATCACATTGAGGCCTACGCTGATAAAGGAAATTTCATCCGTTCAAAACGTGAAAGAAGCTTTCTGAGAAACTTCTTTCTGATCTGTGAGTTCATCTCACAGAGTTACAAACTCTGCCTCAAGAAGCAGTTTGCTAACACTCTCTTCGTGGAATCTGCAAAGTGATATTTGGGAGTCTATTGGGGCCCATGGTGATAAAGCAAATATCCTCACATAATAACTAAAGAGAAGCTTTCTGAGAAACTGCATTGCCATGTGTGAATGCAACTCCCAGAGTTACACGTTTCTCTTCATTGATCAGTTTGTTAGCACAGTTTTCTGGAAATCTGCAATTAGATACTTCATAGCGCAATGAACATTACAGTGACAAAGGAAATATCCACAGATGAAAACTAGAAAGAAGCTTTCTTAGAAACTTCTTGGTGATGTGTGAATTCATCTCACAGAGTTACACTTATGTTTCGTGGAGCAGTCCATTAACACTGTCTTTGGGGAAACTGAGAAGGGCTTCTTTGGATCACATTGAGGCCTACGCTGATAAAGGAAATTTCATCCGTTCAAAACGTGAAAGAAGCTTTCTGAGAAACTTCTTTCTGATCTGTGAGTTCTTCTCACAGAGGTACAAACTCTGCCTCAAGAAGCAGTTTGCTAACACTCTCTTCGTGGAATCTGCAAAGTGATATTTGGGAGTCTATTGGGGCCCATGTTGATAAAGCAAATATCCTCACATAATAACTAAAGAGAAGCTTTCTGAGAAACTGCATTGCCATGTGTGAATGCAACTCACAGAGTTACGCCAGTGTTTTTTGGAGCCGTTTCTTAGGACTGTTTCCGTGGATTCTGAGAAGTGATATTTCTGATAGCTTTGAAGAATAGAAGGAGAAAATAATTATCCTCCAAGAGAAAGCAGAACCAAGCTTTCTGAGGATCTGCTTTGTGATATGTGAATTCATTTCACAGTGTTCTATCACCCTTTCTCGGTGGAGTTTCCTAGCACTCATATTGAGGAATCTCAGATGTGATGTCTTGGATATCGTTGAATCGCATGCTGAATAAGGAACTATCCTCAGAGAAACCTGCAGAGAAGCCTTCTCAGAAACTTCTATGTTGTGGGTGAATTCAGCCCACAGATGTCCATCATTGTTTCCACTGAGAAACTTGCTAGCAGAGTTTTCGCAGAATCTGCAATAGGACACACGGTGGCGCTCCAAGACCACAAATAACCTCGTCTTATTAAAGAAAGAAGCTTTCTGAAGACCGCTTTGTGATGTGTGAATTCAACTCACTAAGTTGCAGCTGTATTTCGTGGGGCCGTGCCCTAGCCCTATTTGTGTGGAATCTGAGAACAGATATTCCCGATCCCTTTGAAAACAATGGGGCCAATGGAAACATCTTCCAATAAAAATGAGAAAGAAGCTTTCTGAGAAACTTCTTTCTGATCTGTGAGTTCATCTCACAGAGTTACAAACTCTGCCTCAAGAAGCAGTTTGCTAACACTCTGTTCGTGGAATCTGCAAAGTGATATTGGGAGTCTATTGGGGCCCATGGTGATAAAGCAAATATCCTCACATAATAACTAAAGAGAAGCTTTCTGAGAAACTGCATTGCCATGTGTGAATGCAACTCACAGAGTTACACGTTTCTCTTCATTGATCAGTTTGTTAGCACAGTTTTCTGGAAATCTGCAATTAGATACTTCATAGCGCAATGAACATTACAGTGACAAAGGAAATATCCACAGATGAAAACTAGAAAGAAGCTTTCTTAGAAACTTCTTGGTGATGTGTGAATTCATCTCACAGAGTTACACTTATGTTTCGTGGAGCAGTCCATTAACACTGTCTTTGGGGAAACTGAGAAGGGCTTCTTTGGATCACATTGAGGCCTACGCTGATAAAGGAAATTTCATCCGTTCAAAACGTGAAAGAAGCTTTCTGAGAAACTTCTTTCTGATCTGTGAGTTCATCTCACAGAGTTACAAACTCTGCCTCAAGAAGCAGTTTGCTAACACTCTCTTCGTGGAATCTGCAAAGTGATATTTGGGAGTCTATTGGGGCCCATGGTGATAAAGCAAATATCCTCACATAATAACTAAAGAGAAGCTTTCTGAGAAACTGCATTGCCATGTGTGAATGCAACTCACAGAGTTACACGTTTCTCTTCATTGATCAGTTTGTTAGCACAGTTTTCTGGAAATCTGCAATTAGATACTTCATAGCGCAATGAACATTACAGTGACAAAGGAAATATCCACAGATGAAAACTAGAAAGAAGCTTTCTTAGAAACTTCTTGGTGATGTGTGAATTCATCTCACAGAGTTACACTTATGTTTCGTGGAGCAGTCCATTAACACTGTCTTTGGGGAAACTGAGAAGGGCTTCTTTGGATCACATTGAGGCCTACGCTGATAAAGGAAATTTCATCCGTTCAAAACGTGAAAGAAGCTTTCTGAGAAACTTCTTTCTGATCTGTGAGTTCTTCTCACAGAGTTACAAACTCTGCCTCAAGAAGCAGTTTGCTAACACTCTCTTCGTGGAATCTGCAAAGTGATATTTGGGAGTCTATTGGGGCCCATGTTGATAAAGCAAATATCCTCACATAATAACTAAAGAGAAGCTTTCTGAGAAACTGCATTGCCATGTGTGAATGCAACTCCCAGAGTTACACGTTTCTCTTCATTGATCAGTTTGTTAGCACAGTTTTCTGGAAATCTGCAATTAGATACTTCATAGCGCAATGAACATTACAGTGACAAAGGAAATATCCACAGATGAAAACTAGAAAGAAGCTTTCTTAGAAACTTCTTGGTGATGTGTGAATTCATCTCACAGAGTTACACTTATGTTTCGTGGAGCAGTCCATTAACACTGTCTTTGGGGAAACTGAGAAGGGCTTCTTTGGATCACATTGAGGCCTACGCTGATAAAGGAAATTTCATCCGTTCAAAACGTGAAAGAAGCTTTCTGAGAAACTTCTTTCTGATCTGTGAGTTCATCTCACAGAGTTACAAACTCTGCCTCAAGAAGCAGTTTGCTAACACTCTCTTCGTGGAATCTGCAAAGTGATATTTGGGAGTCTATTGGGGCCCATGGTGATAAAGCAAATATCCTCACATAATAACTAAAGAGAAGCTTTCTGAGAAACTGCATTGCCATGTGTGAATGCAACTCACAGAGTTACACGTTTCTCTTCATTGATCAGTTTGTTAGCACAGTTTTCTGGAAATCTGCAATTAGATACTTCATAGCGCAATGAACATTACAGTGACAAAGGAAATATCCACAGATGAAAACTAGAAAGAAGCTTTCTTAGAAACTTCTTGGTGATGTGTGAATTCATCTCACAGAGTTACACTTATGTTTCGTGGAGCAGTCCATTAACACTGTCTTTGGGGAAACTGAGAAGGGCTTCTTTGGATCACATTGAGGCCTACGCTGATAAAGGAAATTTCATCCGTTCAAAACGTGAAAGAAGCTTTCTGAGAAACTTCTTTCTGATCTGTGAGTTCTTCTCACAGAGGTACAAACTCTGCCTCAAGAAGCAGTTTGCTAACACTCTCTTCGTGGAATCTGCAAAGTGATATTTGGGAGTCTATTGGGGCCCATGTTGATAAAGCAAATATCCTCACATAATAACTAAAGAGAAGCTTTCTGAGAAACTGCATTGCCATGTGTGAATGCAACTCACAGAGTTACGCCAGTGTTTTTTGGAGCCGTTTCTTAGGACTGTTTCCGTGGATTCTGAGAAGTGATATTTCTGATAGCTTTGAAGAATAGAAGGAGAAAATAATTATCCTCCAAGAGAAAGCAGAACCAAGCTTTCTGAGGATCTGCTTTGTGATATGTGAATTCATTTCACAGTGTTCTATCACCCTTTCTCGGTGGAGTTTCCTAGCACTCATATTGAGGAATCTCAGATGTGATGTCTTGGATATCGTTGAATCGCATGCTGAATAAGGAACTATCCTCAGAGAAACCTGCAGAGAAGCCTTCTCAGAAACTTCTATGTTGTGGGTGAATTCAGCCCACAGATGTCCATCATTGTTTCCACTGAGAAACTTGCTAGCAGAGTTTTCGCAGAATCTGCAATAGGACACACGGTGGCGCTCCAAGACCACAAATAACCTCGTCTTATTAAAGAAAGAAGCTTTCTGAAGACCGCTTTGTGATGTGTGAATTCAACTCACTAAGTTGCAGCTGTATTTCGTGGGGCCGTGCCCTAGCCCTATTTGTGTGGAATCTGAGAACAGATATTCCCGATCCCTTTGAAAACAATGGGGCCAATGGAAACATCTTCCAATAAAAATGAGAAAGAAGCTTTCTGAGAAACTTCTTTCTGATCTGTGAGTTCATCTCACAGAGTTACAAACTCTGCCTCAAGAAGCAGTTTGCTAACACTCTGTTCGTGGAATCTGCAAAGTGATATTTGGGAGTCTATTGGGGCCCATGGTGATAAAGCAAATATCCTCACATAATAACTAAAGAGAAGCTTTCTGAGAAACTGCATTGCCATGTGTGAATGCAACTCACAGAGTTACACGTTTCTCCTCATTGATCAGTTTGTTAGCACAGTTTTCTGGAAATCTGCAATTAGATACTTCATAGTGCAATGAACATTACAGTGACAAAGAAATATCCACAGATGAAAACTAGAAAGAAGCTTTCTTAGAAACTTCTTGGTGATGTGTGAATTCATCTCACAGAGTTACACTTATGTTTCGTGGAGCAGTCCATTAACACTGTCTTTGGGGAAACTGAGAAGGGCTTCTTTGGATCACATTGAGGCCTACGCTGATAAAGGAAATTTCATCCGTTCAAAACGTGAAAGAAGCTTTCTGAGAAACTTCTTTCTGATCTGTGAGTTCATCTCACAGAGTTACAAACTCTGCCTCAAGAAGCAGTTTGCTAACACTCTCTTCGTGGAATCTGCAAAGTGATATTTGGGAGTCTATTGGGGCCCATGGTGATAAAGCAAATATCCTCACATAATAACTAAAGAGAAGCTTTCTGAGAAACTGCATTGCCATGTGTGAATGCAACTCCCAGAGTTACACGTTTCTCTTCATTGATCAGTTTGTTAGCACAGTTTTCTGGAAATCTGCAATTAGATACTTCATAGCGCAATGAACATTACAGTGACAAAGGAAATATCCACAGATGAAAACTAGAAAGAAGCTTTCTTAGAAACTTCTTGGTGATGTGTGAATTCATCTCACAGAGTTACACTTATGTTTCGTGGAGCAGTCCATTAACACTGTCTTTGGGGAAACTGAGAAGGGCTTCTTTGGATCACATTGAGGCCTACGCTGATAAAGGAAATTTCATCCGTTCAAAACGTGAAAGAAGCTTTCTGAGAAACTTCTTTCTGATCTGTGAGTTCATCTCACAGAGTTACAAACTCTGCCTCAAGAAGCAGTTTGCTAACACTCTCTTCGTGGAATCTGCAAAGTGATATTTGGGAGTCTATTGGGGCCCATGGTGATAAAGCAAATATCCTCACATAATAACTAAAGAGAAGCTTTCTGAGAAACTGCATTGCCATGTGTGAATGCAACTCACAGAGTTACACGTTTCTCTTCATTGATCAGTTTGTTAGCACAGTTTTCTGGAAATCTGCAATTAGATACTTCATAGCGCAATGAACATTACAGTGACAAAGGAAATATCCACAGATGAAAACTAGAAAGAAGCTTTCTTAGAAACTTCTTGGTGATGTGTGAATTCATCTCACAGAGTTACACTTATGTTTCGTGGAGCAGTCCATTAACACTGTCTTTGGGGAAACTGAGAAGGGCTTCTTTGGATCACATTGAGGCCTACGCTGATAAAGGAAATTTCATCCTGTTCAAAACGTGAAAGAAGCTTTCTGAGAAACTTCTTTCTGATCTGTGAGTTCATCTCACAGAGTTACAAACTCTGCCTCAAGAAGCAGTTTGCTAACACTCTCTTCGTGGAATCTGCAAAGTGATATATGGGAGTCTATTGGGGCCCATGGTGATAAAGCAAATATCCTCACATAATAACTAAAGAGAAGCTTTCTGAGAAACTGCATTGCCATGTGTGAATGCAACTCACAGAGTTACACGTTTCTCTTCATTGATCAGTTTGTTAGCACAGTTTTCTGGAAATCTGCAATTAGATACTTCATAGCGCAATGAACATTACAGTGACAAAGGAAATAACCACAGATGAAAACTAGAAAGAAGCTTTCTTAGAAACTTCTTGGTGATGTGTGAATTCATCTCACAGAGTTACACTTATGTTTCGTGGAGCAGTCCATTAACACTGTCTTTGGGGAAACTGAGAAGGGCTTCTTTGGATCACATTGAGGCCTACGCTGATAAAGGAAATTTCATCCGTTCAAAACGTGAAAGAAGCTTTCTGAGAAACTTCTTTCTGATCTGTGAGTTCTTCTCACAGAGTTACAAACTCTGCCTCAAGAAGCAGTTTGCTAACACTCTCTTCGTGGAATCTGCAAAGTGATATTTGGGAGTCTATTCGGGCCCATGTTGATAAAGCAAATATCCTCACATAATAACTAAAGAGAAGCTTTCTGAGAAACTGCATTGCCATGTGTGAATGCAACTCCCAGAGTTACACGTTTCTCTTCATTGATCAGTTTGTTAGCACAGTTTTCTGGAAATCTGCAATTAGATACTTCATAGCGCAATGTACATTACAGTGACAAAGGAAATATCCATAGATGAAAACTAGAAAGAAGCTTTCTTAGAAACTTCTTGGTGATGTGTGAATTCATCTCACAGAGTTACACTTATGTTTCGTGGAGCATTCCATTAACACTGTCTTTGGGGAAACTGAGGAGGGCTTCTTTGGATCACATTGAGGCCTACGGTGATAAAGGAAATTTCATCCGTTCAAAACGTGAAAGAAGCTTTCTGAGAAACTTCTTTCTGATCTGTGAGTTCATCTCACAGAGTTACAAACTCTGCCTCAAGAAGCAGTTTGCGAGGGGGCGGAGCAAGATGGCCGAATAGGAACAACTCCAGTCTCCAACTCCCAGCGCGAGCGACACAGAAGACCGGTGATTTCTGCATTTTCAACTGAGGTACTGGGGTCATCTCACTAGGGAGTGCCGGACAATCGGTGCTGGTCAGCTGCTGCAGCCTGACCAGCGAGAGCTGAAGCAGGGCGAGGCATCGCCTCACCTGGAAGCGCAAGGGGGAAGGGGATCCGTTTTCCTAGCCAGGGGAACTGAGACACACAACACCTGGAAAATCGGGTAACTCCCACCCCAATACTGCGCTGTAAGCATACAGGCATTCCAGGAGAATATATCCCACACCTGGCCGGGAGGGTCCCACGCCCACGAAGCCTCCCTCACTGCTAACACAGCAGTCTGCGGCGATCTATCCGCAAGGCAGCAGCGAGGCTGGGGGAGGGGCGCCCGCCATTGCTGAGGCTTAAGTAGGTAAACAAAGCCGCTGGGAAGCTCGAACTGGGTGGAGCTCACAGCAGCTCAAGGAAGCCTGCCTGTCTCTGTAGTCTCCACCTCTGGGGACAGCGCACAGCTGAAGACCAACAGGGGAAGTAGCGGGAGCCGGTGCAGACGCGAACGACCCTGTCTGACAGCTTTGGGGAGAGCCGCGGATCTCCCAACGCGGAGGTTGAGATCTGAGAACGGACAGACTGCCTGCTCAGGTGTGTCCCTGACCCCTGAGTAGCCTAGCTGGGAGAAATCCCCCACTAGGGGCAGTCTGACACCCCACACCTCACAGGGTGGAGTACACCCCTGAGAGGACACTTCCAAAGGAAGAATCAGACAGGTACACTCGCTGTTCAGCAATATTCTATCTTCGGCAACCTCTGCTGCTGATACCCAGGCAAACAGGGTCTGGAGTGGACATCAAGCAATCTCCAACAGACCAACAGACAGTCCTTCTGACTGTCAGAAGGAAAACTATCAAACAGGAAGGACACCTATACCAAAACCCCAACAGTTCGTCACCACCATCAAAGACCAGAGACAGATAAAACCACAAAGATGGGGAAGAAGCAGGGCAGAAAAGCTGGAAATTCAAAAAATAAGAGCGCATCTCCCCCTGCAAAGGAGCGCAGCCCATCACCAGCAACGGATCAAAGCTGGTCAGAGAATGACTTGGACGAGAGGAGAGAAGAAGGCTTCAGTCCATCAAACTTATCAGAGCTAAAGGAGGAATTACGTACCCAGCGCAAAGAAACTAAAAATCTTGAAAAAAGAGTGGAAGAATTGACAGCTAGACTCATTAATGCAGAGAAGATCATAAACGAAATGACAGAGATGAAAACCATGACACGAGAAATACGTGACAAATGCACAAGCTTCAGTAACCGACTCGATCAACTGGAAGAAAGAGTATCAGCGATTGAAGATCAAATGAATGAAATGAAGCGAGAAGAGAAACCAAAAGAAAAAAGAAGAAAAAGAAATGAGCAAAGCCTGCAAGAAGTATGGGATTACGTAAAAAGACCAAATCTACGTCTGATTGGGGTGCCTGAAAGTGAGGGGGAAAATGGAACCAAGTTGGAAAACACTCTTCAGGATATCATCCAGGAGAACTTCCCCAACCTAGTAGGGCAGGCCAACATTCAAATTCAGGAAATACAGAGAACGCCACAAAGATACTCCTCCAGAAGAGCAACTCCAAGACACATAATTGCCAGATTCACCAAAGTTGAAATGAAGGAAAAAATCTTAAGGGCAGCCAGAGAGAAAGGTCGGGTCACCCACAAAGGGAAGCCCATCAGACTAACAGCAGATCTCTCGGCAGAAACTCTACAAGCCAGAAGAGAGTGGGGGCCAATATTCAACGTTCTTAAAGAAAAGAATTTTAAACCCAGAATTTCATATCCAGCCAAACTAAGTTTCATAAGTGAAGGAGAAATAAAATCCTTTACAGATAAGCAAATGCTTAGAGATTTTGTCACCACCAGGCCTGCCTTACAAGAGACCCTGAAGGAAGCCCTAAACATGGAAAGGAACAACCGGTACCAGCCATCGCAAAAACTTGGCAAAATGTAAAGACCATCGAGGCTAGGAAGAAACTGCATCAACTAACGAGCAAAATAACCAGTTAATATCATAATGGCAGGATCAAGTTCACACATAACAATATTAACCTTAAATGTTAATGGACTAAATGCTCCAATTAAAAGACACAGACTGGCAAACTGGATAAAGAGTCAAGACCCATCAGTCTGCTGTATTCAGGAGACCCATCTCACATGCAGAGACATACATAGGCTCAAAATAAAGGGATGGAGGAAGATCTACCAAGCAAATGGAGAACAAAAAAAAGCAGGGGTTGCAATCCTAGTCTCTGATAAAACAGACTTTAAACCATCAAAGATCAAAAGAGACAAAGAAGGCCATTACATAATGGTAAAGGGATCAATTCAACAGGAAGAGCTAACTCTCCTAAATATATATGCACCCAATACAGGAGCACCCAGATTCATAAAGCAAGTCCTTAGAGACTTACAAAGAGACTTAGACTCCCATACAATAATAATGGGAGACTTCAACACTCCGCTGTCAACATTAGACAGATCAACGAGACAGAAAGTTAACAAGGATATCCAGGAATTGAACTCATCTCTGCACCAAGCGGACCTAATAGACATCTATAGAACTCTCCACCCCAAATCAACAGAATATACATTCTTCTCAGCACCACATCGCACTTATTCCAAAATTGACCACATAATTGGAAGTAAAGCACTCCTCAGCAAATGTAAAAGAACAGAAATTATAACAAACTGTCTCTCAGACCACAGTGCAATCAAACTAGAACTCAGGACTAAGAAACTCAATCAAAACCGCTCAACTACATGGAAACTGAACAACCTGCTCCTGAATGACTACTGGGTACATAACGAAATGAAAGCGGAAATAAAGATGTTCTTTGAAACCAATGAGAACAAAGATACAACATACCAGAATCTCTGGGACACATTTAAAGCAGTGTGTAGAGGGAAATTTATAGCACTAAATGCCCACAAGAGAAAGCAGGAAAGATCTAAAATTGACACTCTAACATCACAATTAAAAGAACTAGAGAGGCAAGAGCAATCACATTCAAAAGCTAGCAGAAGGCAAGAAATAACTAAGATCAGAGCAGAACTGAAGGAGATAGAGACACAAAAAACCCTCCAAAAAATCAATGAATCCAGGAGTTGGTTTTTTGAAAAGATCAACAAAATTGACAGACCGCTAGCAAGGCTAATAAAGAAAAAAAGAGAGAGGAATCAAATAGATGCAATAAAAAATGATAAAGGGGATATCACCACTGACCCCACAGAAATACAAACTACCATCAGAGAATACTATAAACGCCTCTACGCAAATCAACTAGAAAATCTAGAAGAAATGGATAATTTCCTGGACACTTACACTCTCCCAAGGCTAAACCAGGAAGAAGTTGAATCCCTGAATAGACCAATAGTAGGCTCTGAAATTGAGGCAACAATTAATAGCCTACCCACCAAAAAAAGTCCAGGACCAGATGGATTCACAGCTGAATTCTACCAGAGGTACAAGGAGGAGCTGGTACCATTCCTTCTGAAACTATTCCAATCAATAGAAAAAGAGGGAATCCTCCCTAACTCATTTTATGAGGCCAACATCATCCTGATACCAAAGCCTGGCAGAGACACAACAAAAAAAGAGAATTTTAGACCAATATCCCTGATGAACATTGATGCAAAAATCCTCAATAAAATACTGGCAAACCGGATTCAGCAGCACATCAAAAAGCTTATCCACCATGATCAAGTGGGCTTCATCCCTGGGATGCAAGGCTGGTTCAACATTCGCAAATCAATAAACGTAATCCAGCATATAAACAGAACCAAAGACAAGAACCACATGATTGTCTCAATAGATGCAGAAAAGGCTTTTGACAAAATTCAACAGCCCTTCATGCTAAAAACGCTCAATAAATTCGGTATTGATGGAACGTACCTCAAAATAATAAGAGCTATTTATGACAAACCCACAGCTAATATCATACTGAATGGGCAAAAACTGGAAAAATTCCCTTTGAAAACTGGCACAAGACAGGGATGCCCTCTCTCACCACTCCTATTCAACATAGTGTTGGAAGTTCTGGCTAGGGCAATCAGGCAAGAGAAAGAAATCAAGGGTATCCAGTTAGGAAAAGAAGAAGTCAAATTGTCCCTGTTTGCAGATGACATGATTGTATATTTAGAAAACCCCATCGTCTCAGCCCAAAATCTCCTTAAGCTGATAAGCAACTTCAGCAAAGTCTCAGGATACAAAATTAATGTGCAAAAATCACAAGCATTCTTATACACCAGCAACAGACAAGCAGAGAGCCAAATCAGGAATGAACTTCCATTCACAATTGCTTCAAAGAGAATAAAATACCTAGGAATCCAGCTTACAAGGGATGTAAAGGACCTCTTCAAGGAGAACTACAAACCACTGCTCAGTGAAATCAAAGAGGACACAAACAAATGGAAGAACATACCATGCTCATGGATAGGAAGAATCAATATCGTGAAAATGGCCATACTCCCCAAGGTTATTTATAGATTCAATGCCATCCCCATCAAGCTACCAATGACTTTCTTCACAGAATTGGAAAAAACTGCTTTAAAGTTCATATGGAACCAAAAAAGAGCCCGCATTGCCAAGACAATCCTAAGTCAAAAGGACAAAGCTGGAGGCGTCACGCTACCTGACTTCAAACTATACTACAAGGCTACAGTAACCAAAACAGCATGGTACTGGTACCAAAACAGAGATATAGACCAATGGAACAGAACAGAGTCCTCAGAAATAATACCGCACATCTACAGCCATCTGATCTTTGACAAACCTGAGAGAAACAAGAAATGGGGAAAGGATTCCCTATTTAATAAATGGTGCTGGGAAAATTGGCTAGCCATAAGTAGAAAGCTGAAACTGGATCCTTTCCTTACCCCTTATACGAAGATTAATTCAAGATGGATTAGAGACTTAAATGTTAGACCTAATACCATAAAAACCCTAGAAGAAAATCTAGGTAGTACCATTCAGGACATAGGCATGGGCAAGGACTTCATGTCTAAAACACCAAAAGCAACGGCAGCAAAAGCCAAAATTGACAAATGGGATCTAATTAAACTAAAGAGCTTTTGCACAGCAAAAGAAACTACCATCAGAGTGAACAGGCAACCTACAGAATGGGAGAAAATTTTTGCAACCTACTCATCTGACAAAGGGCTAATATCCAGAATCTACAAAGAACTCAAACAAATATACGAGAAAAAAACAAACAACCCCATCAAAAAGTGGGGAAAGGATATGAACAGACATTTCTCAAAAGAAGATATTCATACAGCCAACAGACACATGAAAAAATGCTCATCATCACTGGCCATCAGAGAAATGCAAATCAAAACCACAATGAGATACCATCTCACACCAGTTAGAATGGCAATCATTAAGAAGTCAGGAAACAACAGGTGTTGGAGAGGATGTGGAGAAATAGGAACACTTTTACACTGTTGGTGGGATTGTAAACTAGTTCAACCATTATGGAAAACAGTATGGCAATTCCTCAAGGATCTAGAACTAGATGTACCATATGACCCAGCCATCCCACTACTGGGTATATACCCAAAGGATTATAAATTAGTCTACTACAAAGACACATGTACACGTATGTTTATTGCGGCACTATTCACAATAGCAAAGACTTGGAATCAACCCAAATGTCCATCTGTGACAGACTGGATTAAGAAAATGTGGCACATATACACCATGGAATACTATGCAGCCATAAAAAAGGATGAGTTTGCGTCCTTTGTAGGGACATGGATGCAGCTGGAAACCATCATTCTTAGCAAACTATCACAAGAAGAGAAAACCAAACACCGCATGTTCTCACTCATAGGTGGGAACTGAACAATGAGATCACTTGGACTCGGGAAGGGGAACATCACACACTGGGGTCTATCATGGGGAGGGGGGAGGGGGGAGGAGGGAGGGATTGCATTGGGGAGTTATACATGATATAAATGATGAATTGATGGGTGCTGACGAGTTGATGGGTGCAGCACACCAACATGGCATAAGTTTACATATGTAACAAACCTGCACGTTATGCACATGTACCCTAGAACTTAAAGTATAATAATAAAAAATAAAATAAAATAAAAAAAAAAAAAAAAAAAAAAAAAAAAAAAAGAAGCAGTTTGCTAACACTCTCTTCGTGGAATCTGCAAAGTGATATTTGGGAGTCTATTGGGGCCCATGGTGATAAAGCAAATATCCTCACATAATAACTAAAGAGAAGCTTTCTGAGAAACTGCATTGCCATGTGTGAATGCAACTCCCAGAGTTACACGTTTCTCTTCATTGATCAGTTTGTTAGCACAGTTTTCTGGAAATCTGCAATTAGATACTTCATAGCGCAATGTACTTTACAGTGACAAAGGAAATATCCATAGATGAAAACTAGAAAGAAGCTTTCTTAGAAACTTCTTGGTGATGTGTGAATTCATCTCACAGAGTTACACTTATGTTTCGTGGAGCATTCCATTAACACTGTCTTTGGGGAAACTGAGGAGGGCTTCTTTGGATCACATTGAGGCCTACGGTGATAAAGGAAATTTCATCCGTTCAAAACGTGAAAGAAGCTTTCTGAGAAACTTCTTTCTGATCTGTGAGTTCATCTCACAGAGTTACAAACTCTGCCTCAAGAAGCAGTTTGCTAACACTCTCTTCGTGGAATCTGCAAAGTGATATTTGGGAGTCTATTGGGCCCATGGTGATAAAGCAAATATCCTCACATAATAACTAAAGAGAAGCTTTCTGAGAAACTGCATTGCCATGTGTGAATGCAACTCACAGAGTTACACGTTTCTCTTCATTGATCAGTTTGTTAGCACAGTTTTCTGGAAATCTGCAATTAGATACTTCATAGCGCAATGAACATTACAGGAACAAAGGAAATATCCACAGATGAAAACTAGAAAGAAGCTTTCTTAGAAACTTCTTGGTGATGTGTGAATTCATCTCACATAGTTACACTTATGTTTCGTGGAGCAGTCCATTAACACTGTCTTTGGGGAAACTGAGAAGGGCTTCTTTGGATCACATTGAGGCCTACGCTGATAAAGGAAATTTCATCTGTTCAAAACGTGAAAGAAGCTTTCTGAGAAACTTCTTTCTGATCTGTGAGTTCATCTCACAGAGTTACAAACTCTGCCTCAAGAAGCAGTTTGCTAACACTCTCTTCGTGGAATCTGTAAAGTGATATATGGGAGTCTATTGGGGCCCATGGTGATAAAGGAAATATCCTCACATAAAAACTAAAGAGAAGCTTTCTGAGAAACTGCATTGCCATGTGTGAATGCAACTCACAGAGTTACACGTTTCTCCTCATTGATCAGTTTGTTAGCACAGTTTTCTGGAAATCTGCAATTAGATACTTCATAGCGCAATGAACATTACAGTGACAAAGGAAATAATCCACAGATGAAAACTAGAAAGAAGCTTTCTTAGAAACTTCTTGGTGATGTGTGAATTCATCTCACAGAGTTACACTTATGTTTCGTGGAGCAGTCCATTAACACTGTCTTTGGGGAAACTGAGAAGGGCTTCTTTGGATCACATTGAGGCCTACGCTGATAAAGGAAATTTCATCCGTTCAAAACGTGAAAGAAGCTTTCTGAGAAACTTCTTTCTGATCTGTGAGTTCATCTCACAGAGTTACAAACTCTGCCTCAAGAAGCAGTTTGCTAACACTCTCTTCGTGGAATCTGCAAAGTGATATTTGGGAGTCTATTGGGGCCCATGGTGATAAAGCAAATATCCTCACATAATAACTAAAGAGAAGCTTTCTGAGAAACTGCATTGCCATGTGTGAATGCAACTCACAGAGTTACACGTTTCTCTTCATTGATCAGTTTGTTAGCACAGTTTTCTGGAAATCTGCAATTAGATACTTCATAGCGCAATGAACATTACAGTGACAAAGGAAATATCCACAGATGAAAACTAGAAAGAAGCTTTCTTAGAAACTTCTTGGTGATGTGTGAATTCATCTCACAGAGTTACACTTATGTTTCGTGGAGCAGTCCATTAACACTGTCTTTGGGGAAACTGAGAAGGGCTTCTTTGGATCACATTGAGGCCTACGCTGATAAAGGAAATTTCATCCGTTCAAAACGTGAAAGAAGCTTTCTGAGAAACTTCTTTCTGATCTGTGAGTTCATCTCACAGAGTTACAAACTCTGCCTCAAGAAGCAGTTTGCTAACACTCTCTTCGTGGAATCTGCAAAGTGATATTTGGGAGTCTATTGGGCCCATGGTGATAAAGCAAATATCCTCACATAATAACTAAAGAGAAGCTTTCTGAGAAACTGCATTGCCATGTGTGAATGCAACTCCCAGAGTTACACGTTTCTCTTCATTGATCAGTTTGTTAGCACAGTTTTCTGGAAATCTGCAATTAGATACTTCATAGCGCAATGAACATTACAGTGACAAAGGAAATATCCACAGATGAAAACTAGAAAGAAGCTTTCTTAGAAACTTCTTGGTGATGTGTGAATTCATCTCACAGAGTTACACTTATGTTTCGTGGAGCAGTCCATTAACACTGTCTTTGGGGAAACTGAGAAGGGCTTCTTTGGATCACATTGAGGCCTACGCTGATAAAGGAAATTTCATCTGTTCAAAACGTGAAAGAAGCTTTCTGAGAAACTTCTTTCTGATCTGTGAGTTCATCTCACAGAGTTACAAACTCTGCCTCAAGAAGCAGTTTGCTAACACTCTCTTCGTGGAATCTGTAAAGTGATATATGGGAGTCTATTGGGGCCCATGGTGATAAAGCAAATATCCTCACATAAAACTAAAGAGAAGCTTTCTGAGAAACTGCATTGCCATGTGTGAATGCAACTCACAGAGTTACACGTTTCTCTTCATTGATCAGTTTGTTAGCACAGTTTTCTGGAAATCTGCAATTAGATACTTCATAGCGCAATGAACATTACAGTGACAAAGGAAATAACCACAGATGAAAACTAGAAAGAAGCTTTCTTAGAAACTTCTTGGTGATGTGTGAATTCATCTCACAGAGTTACACTTATGTTTCGTGGAGCAGTCCATTAACACTGTCTTTGGGGAAACTGAGAAGGGCTTCTTTGGATCACATTGAGGCCTACGCTGATAAAGGAAATTTCATCCGTTCAAAACGTGAAAGAAGCTTTCTGAGAAACTTCTTTCTGATCTGTGAGTTCTTCTCACAGAGTTACAAACTCTGCCTCAAGAAGCAGTTTGCTAACACTCTCTTCGTGGAATCTGCAAAGTGATATTTGGGAGTCTATTGGGGCCCATGGTGATAAAGCAAATATCCTCACATAATAACTAAAGAGAAGCTTTCTGAGAAACTGCATTGCCATGTGTGAATGCAACTCCCAGAGTTACACGTTTCTCTTCATTGATCAGTTTGTTAGCACAGTTTTCTGGAAATCTGCAATTAGATACTTCATAGCGCAATGTACATTACAGTGACAAAGGAAATATCCATAGATGAAAACTAGAAAGAAGCTTTCTTAGAAACTTCTTGGTGATGTGTGAATTCATCTCACAGAGTTACACTTATGTTTCGTGGAGCAGTCCATTAACACTGTCTTTGGGGAAACTGAGGAGGGCTTCTTTGGATCACATTGAGGCCTACGCTGATAAAGGAAATTTCATCCGTTCAAAACGTGAAAGAAGCTTTCTGAGAAACTTCTTTCTGATCTGTGAGTTCATCTCACAGAGTTACAAACTCTGCCTCAAGAAGCAGTTTGCTAACACTCTCTTCGTGGAATCTGCAAAGTGATATTTGGGAGTCTATTGGGCCCATGGTGATAAAGCAAATATCCTCACATAATAACTAAAGAGAAGCTTTCTGAGAAACTGCATTGCCATGTGTGAATGCAACTCACAGAGTTACACGTTTCTCTTCATTGATCAGTTTGTTAGCACAGTTTTCTGGAAATCTGCAATTAGATACTTCATAGCGCAATGAACATTACAGTGACAAAGGAAATATCCACAGATGAAAACTAGAAAGAAGCTTTCTTAGAAACTTCTTGGTGATGTGTGAATTCATCTCACAGAGTTACACTTATGTTTCGTGGAGCAGTCCATTAACACTGTCTTTGGGGAAACTGAGAAGGGCTTCTTTGGATCACATTGAGGCCTACGCTGATAAAGGAAATTTCATCTGTTCAAAACGTGAAAGAAGCTTTCTGAGAAACTTCTTTCTGATCTGTGAGTTCATCTCACAGAGTTACAAACTCTGCCTCAAGAAGCAGTTTGCTAACACTCTCTTCGTGGAATCTGCAAAGTGATATTTGGGAGTCTATTGGGGCCCATGGTGATAAAGCAAATATCCTCACATAAAAACTAAAGAGAAGCTTTCTGAGAAACTGCATTGCCATGTGTGAATGCAACTCACAGAGTTACACGTTTCTCTTCATTGATCAGTTTGTTAGCACAGTTTTCTGGAAATCTGCAATTAGATACTTCATAGCGCAATGAACATTACAGTGACAAAGGAAATAATCCACAGATGAAAACTAGAAAGAAGCTTTCTTAGAAACTTCTTGGTGATGTGTGAATTCATCTCACAGAGTTACACTTATGTTTCGTGGAGCAGTCCATTAACACTGTCTTTGGGGAAACTGAGAAGGGCTTCTTTGGATCACATTGAGGCCTACGGTGATGAAAGAAACTTTTCATCCTCTTCAAAACGTGAAAGAGCTTTCTTAGAAACTTCTTTCTGATCTGTGAGTTCCTCTCACAGCGTTACCAAACTCTGCTCAAGACGCAGGTTTGCTAACAACTCTCTTCGTGGAATCTGCAAAGTGATATTTGGGAGTCTATTGGGGTGTGCGAACAAACTGATCAATGGAAGAAACGTGGTAACTCTGTGAGTTGCAATTCACACAGGGCAAGGCAGTTGCTCGAGAAAGCGTCTCTTAGTTATTATGTAGGATATTTGCTTTATCAACAGGGGGGCCACAATAGACTCCCCAAATAGCACGTTGCAGATTTCGCACGAAGAGGTGGTAGCAGACTGCTTTAGAGGCAGAGTTTGTACGCTGTGAGAGAACTCACAGAGAAGAAAGAAGTTTCTCAGAAACTTCTTCCAGGCAGTTTTGAACGGATGATTTCCTTTTCACCGTAGTCCTCATGTGATCCAAAGAAGCCCTCGCAGTTTCGCCCCAAAGACAAGTGTGAAGGGACGCCTCCACGAAACATGAAGTGTAACGCTGTGAGATTAAGTCACGACATCAAAAAGAAGTTCTAAGAAAGCTTCGTTCTAGGTTTCATCTGGTGGATAGTTCCTTTGTCATGTAATTTTCATTGCGCTATGAGTAGCTAATGGCATATTTCCAAAAACTGTGCTAACACTGACAATGAAGAGAAACGTGTAACTCGGGAGTTGCATTCAACACATGGCAATGCAGTTTCTCAGAAAGCTTCTGCTTTAGTTATTATGTGAGGATATTTGCTTTAATCACCAACATGGG
>NW_022143732.1:0-3865 GCF_007565055.1 Rhinopithecus roxellana
GCAAAACGTGAAAGAAGCTTTCTGAGAAACCTCTTTGTGATCTGTGAATTCCTCTCACAGAGTTACAGCTTAGTTCTCAGGAAGCAGTTTGCTAACACTCCTTTCGTGGAATCTGCAAAGTGAGATTGGGAGCCCATAAAGGCCCATGGTGAAAAGGAATATCCTCAGATAATAACTAGAGAGAAGCGCTTCTGAGAGATTGCTTTCTGATGTGTGACTTCATCACACAGAGTTTCCACCCTTCCCTTCTTGGAAACTTTGCTACTCTGTATCTTGTGTTCTGCAAAGTGATATTTGGGAGCTCATTGAGGGCTATCTGAAAAAGGAAATATCCTCAGATGAAAACTGGAAAGAAGCCTTTGTGAAACTGGCATTGCGATGTGTGAATGCAACTCACAGAGTTACCCCTTTCTCTTCAGTGTTCAGTGTGCTAACACAGTTTTTCTGGAAATCTGCAATGGGATACTTCAGAACGCAATGAAGCTTGCGGTGAGAAAGGAAATATCCTCAGTTGAAAACGAAAGAAGCTTTCCTAGAAACTTCTTGATGATGTGTGAATTAATCTCACAGAGTTACACTTATGTTTGCCTGCAACAGCCATTATCACTCTGGTTTTGAGGAACCTGAGAAGGAATACTTTGGATCACATTGAGCCGACGCTGATAAATAAAATATCATCAGTTCAAAACGTGAAAAAGCTTTCTGAGAAACTTCTTTGTGATCTGTGAATTCCTCCACAGAGTTACAGCTTAGTTCTCAGGAAGCAGTTTGCTAACAACTTTCGTGGACTCTACAAAGTGAGATTTGGGATCCCATAGTTGCCATGGTGAAAAGGATATATCCTCAGATAATAACTAAGAGAAGCTTTCTGAGAGATTGCTTTCTGATGTGTGACTTCACCACACAGAGTTCCACCCTTCCCTTCTTGGAACAGTTTGCTAACACTGTATCATGTGTTCTGAAAGTGATATTTGGGAGCTCATTTAGGGCTATGGTGAAAAAGGAAATACTCAGATGAAAACTGGAAAGAAGCCTTCTGTAAACTGCATTGCGATGTGTGAATGCAACTCACAGAGTTACCGTTTCTCTTCCTTGTTCAGTGTGCTAACACAGTTTTTCTGGAAATCTGCAATGGGAGCTTCTGAAAAGAATGAAGCTTACGGTGACAAAGGAATACTCGGATGAAAACTAGAAGAAGCTTCTTAGAAACTTCTTGGTGATGTGTGAATTCACCTCACAGTGTTACACTTATGTGTCAGTTTACAGTCCGTTATCAGTGTTTTGAGGAAGCTGAGAAGGACTTCTTGGATCGTATTGAGGCCTACGCTGATAAACGAAATATCATCAGTTCAAAACATGAAAGAAGGCTTTCTGAGAAACGTCTTTGTGCTCTGTGAATTCCTCTCACAGAGTTACAGCTTAGTTCTCAGGAAGCAGTGTGCTAACACTTTTCGTGGAACTGCAACGTGAGATTTGGGAGCCCAGAGGGGCCCATGGTGAAAAGGAAATATCCTCAGATAATAACTAAAGAGAAGCTTTCTGAGAGATTGCTTTCTGATGTGTGACTTCATCACACAGAGTTCCACCCTTCCCTTCTTGGAACAGTTTGCTAGCTCTTATCTTGTGTTCTGCAAAGTGATATATGGGACTCATTGAGGGCTATGGTGAAAAAGGAAATAACCTCAGATGAAAACTGGAAAGAAGCCTTCTGAGTAACTGCATGGCGATGTGTGAATGCAACTCACAGAGTTACATTTCTCTTCAGTGTTCAGTGTGCTAACACAGTTTTCTGGAAATCTTCAACGGGATACTTCTGAACGCAACGAAGCTTAGAGACAAGGAATATCCTAGGATGAAAACTAGAAAGAAGCTTTCCTAGAAACTTCTGGTGATTTGTGAATTCATCTCACAGAGTTACACTTATGTTTCCTGCAACAGTCCATTATCACTCTTTTTGAGGAACCTGAGAAGGACTTCTTTGGATCGCATTGTGGCCTACGCTGATAAGGAAATCATGAGTTCAAAACGTGAAAGAAGCTTTCTGAGAAACTTCTTTGTGATCTGTGAATTCCTCTCACATAGTTACAGCTTAGTTCTCAGGAAGCAGTTTGCTAACATTCTCTCGTGGAACCTGCAAAGTGACATTTGGAAGCCCATGGGCCCATGGTGAAAAAGGAAATATCTCAGATAATAACTAGAGAGAAGCTTTCTGAGAGATTGCTTTCTGATGTGTGACTACATCACACAGAGTTCCACCCTTCCCTTCTTGGAACAGTTTGCTAACTCTGTTATCTTGTGTCCTGCAAAGTGATATTTGGGAGCTCATTGAGGGCTATGGTGAAAAAGGAAATACCTCAGATGAAAACTGGAAAGAAGCCTTCTGAGAAACTGCATTGCGATGTGAATGCAACTCACAGAGTTAACCCTTCTCTTCAGTGTTCAGTGTGCTAACACAGTTTTTTGGAAATCTGCAGTGGGATACTTCTGAACGCAATGCAGCTTTCGGTGACTAAGGAAATATCCTCAGATGAAAACTAGAAAGAAATTTCCTCACAAAACTTGTTGGTGATTGTGAATTCATCTCACACAGTTACACTTATGATTCCTGCAACAGTCGATTATCACTTTTTTTGAGGAACCTGAGAAGGACTTCTTTGGATCGCATTGAGGCCTAGGCTGATAAAGGAAATATCATCAGTTCAAAACGTGAAAGAAGCTTTCTGAGAAACTTCTTTGTGATCTGTGAATTTCTCACAGTGTTACGGCTTATTCTCAGGAAGCAGTTTGCTAATTCTCTTTTGCAGAACTGCAAACTGTGATTTGGGAGCCCAAGGGGCCCATGGTGAAAAAGGAATATCCTCAGATAATAAGTAGAGAGAAGCTTTCTGACAGATTGCTTTCTGATGTGTGACTTCATCACCAGAGTTCCACCCTTCCCTTCTTGGAACAGTTTGCTAACTCTGTTATCTTGTATTCTGCAAAGTGAGATTTGGAGCTCATTGAGGGCTATATTGGAAAAGGAAATATCCTCATATCAAAACTAAAGAAGCCTTCTGAGAAACTGTATTGCGATGTGTGATGAACTCACAGAGTTACACCTTTCTCTTCAGTGTTCAGTGTGCTGACACAGTTTTCTGGAAATCTGCAATGGGATACTTCTGAACGCAATGAAGCTACGTTGACAAAGGAAATACTCAGATAAAACTAGAAAGAAGCTTTCCTAGAAATTCTTGGTGATGTGTGAATTAATCTCACAGAGTTACACTTATATTTCCTGCAACAGTCCATTATCACTGTTTTTGAGGAACCTGGGAAGGACTTCTTGGATCATTGAGCCTACGCTGATAAAGGAAATATCATCAGTTCAAAACGTGAAAGAAGCTTTCTGAGAAACTTCTGTGATCTGTGAATTCCTCTCACAGAGTTACAGCTTAGTTCTCAGGAAGCAGTTTGCTAACCCTTTTCGTGGAAACTGCAAAGTGAGATTTGGGAACCCATAGGGTCCATTGTGAAAAAGGAAACATCCTCACATATAAGTGGAGAGAAACTTTCTGAGAGATTGCTTTCTGATGTGTGACTTCATCCCACAGAGTTCCACCCTTCCCTTCTTGGAACAGTTTGCTAACTCTGTGATCTTGTGTTCTGCAAAGTGATATTTGGAAGCTCATTGAGGGCTAGGTGAAAAAGGAAATATCCTCAGATGAAAAGTGGAAAGAAGCCTTCTGAGAAACTGCATTGCGATGTGTGAATGCAACTCATAGTTTACACCTTTCTCTCAGTGTTCTGTGTGCTAACACAGTTTTCGAAATCTGCAATGGGATACTTCTGAACGCAATGAAGCTTACGGTGAAAAGGAAATATCCTC